>NC_134825.1:63439557-63739557 GCF_004210375.1 Tachypleus tridentatus
AAAACGGTGTTACGTAGGATTTTAACAAAAACAACTAAAGATTTCTTGGAAGATTTATGTTAAATGTTCATTATACTTCTTCAACAATCTAATGTTTGTCTTTCATGTAATCGATAGATTTATTATTATTATTATTATTATTTAAATGTTCCTTTAACACAAAATTAGATATATCTTTGTTTTTGTTTCAACCATGTTGTAATAAATGACAATACACAGTAACAAAAGTTAAAAAAACTGCAGAAACTGTACAATTACACTATTTCAAATTAAATTTAAGAACTATTTAAAGTTTCGGAAAAGAATTATACAAGCTCTTATAGGGTTTTAGCTAGTGTCTGTTTGTTTTTGAATTTCACGTAAAGTTACACGAGAATTATCTGCGCTAACCGTCTCTAATTTAGAAATGTAAAAATAGAGGGAAGGCTGCTAGTCATCACACCCACTGCCAACTCTTGGGCTACTCTTTTACCAACGAATGGTGAGATTAACCGTCACATTATAACGCTCCCACGAGCATGTTTGGTTTGACGGGGATTTGAACCCACGACCCTCAGTTTCGGGTGGAGTGCCTTAACTACTTAACTACCAAGTAATGCCGGGCCTGTTTAGTTAGTTTTGACAGTAAATAATTCAGACCAACATTTTTTAATTACATTTTCTTGTACCTGATGAAAAACATATTTTATAAATAACCCTATAAAATTACAAAATAAAAGGGCTTTTCCTCCCCTCAATTAAATTTATAAGAACGAAAAACCAATTCCTAGTAGTTCATATATTACACATGCGCATCTCACGTACTTCGATAGAAAAGAAAAACGTTTATTCAACGCGGTCAGCTCGTGACTCCATTGGAAACAAACTCACGACCTACCTTTTCAGAAAGACTTGTCTTATGTTTCTATCAAAATTTTAAGTAAAAAAATAAATAACTAGTATGGGTAGTTATCTATTGGATAAAAAATTAAACTCTATATTTCTAAATCAAACTAAAAGTAATATTTTAAGGCGTATTTTTGTCTTAACTTTTAAGATTCACAAAGATTTTAGTTCTGTAGTTTATAATAATTATATAAAAATATTTTATAACGACTTCACAAAACGTTTCAAATAAAACCAAAATTTTCACTCCATTACGTTTCCTTGAAAGAAATTTTAAAATTTCTAAACGCCTAAAATAAATTTAAATATTCTTCCATAAGTCGAAAAGTAGATTACACGTCTTTAGAGTTAACTAGTATTTAGCTATATCATTTTCCAGCTAATATAATGACGACTCTGGACAAAGCGAGGACATGATTTTCCTTGTTTTCACTTACCCCAAAACGCGTCATTCAGACCAACAAAAATTAAGTGACAACATCTATAGATAGCGAAGAATGAGAATGTAGGTTATTTGCTACCGACAAATTACATTACATTATGGAGCACGACATGACCAGATAGTTAAGGCACTCGACTCGTAATCTGTGGGTCGCGAGTTGAAATCCACGTCATACCAAGCATGCTCGCCCTTTCATCCATGGGCGCGTTATAAAGTTACGGTCAATCCCACTATTCGTTGGTAAAAGAGTAGCCCACGAGTTGGCGGTGGATGGTGATGACTAGCAGCCTTCCCTCTAGTATCACAATGCTAAATTAGGGACGGCTAGCGCAGATAGCCCTCGAGTAGCTTTGCGCGAAACAAAAAACAAACATACCGCTATGACAAAGAGTGAGTTCGTTATTTTGTAACACGGAAAGTGTACTTTTAACTTCCGATTTTTAGAGGATAAAACACCTAACAGGTTCAGTAAATAGATGTTGTGTATAGTGGGTAAAATTAATCGAACCGTACTGATGGGCGACTTTCCATGTATGCCCACACTTTTCTTTCTCTCTCTCTCTCTCTCGCGCGCACGCACACACACCATTTTATATATAAAAGAAAACATCTGCAAATTCAATTAACAAAAATGATTTATAATAACTAACTGAATTATAGTTTTAAGATAAATGGTAATACATTTATAAACATTAAGGAGTTTTGGATCAAATATTTTTGCGAGTAAACAGATTGGCAACTTTACCATCGTAATTAGACTCCACTTAACATTGGAATTTACTACCTTTCTTCGCTAAATAGCCTGAACTCGGATCAGAACTAACTCTGTAAGATGCTTGAAGTTTCCTTTGTGTATTTGGTACAATACTCAAAGAATATTATCCATATTTTGGTTTTAAAATCTCAATATTCTGGATCCTGTTCTCCACCAGGATACAAACTCACCTCTATGAGATAAACATGAAAGACAGTAATATTAAATACATATTGAATACCAACTGAAGTATCCTTCTCTGGACGGAAGTTTTGTAAATTAGCGATTAATGAAAGGTTAACGTAGAATATAAAATAATGGTGAAAATTCGCCCCTACTTTTTAGTTTATTTAGCATTTTGTTATGTTCTCGCCTACGCCTCGTCATCACGGGTTTGAATCTCAGTCGCATTAAACATGCTCGCCCTTTCAGCCGTAGGGGCGTTATTATGTGACGATCAATCCCACTTTTCGTTGGTAAAATAATAGCCCAAGAGGTGGCGGTGGGTGGTTATGACTAGCTGCTTTCCCATCTGGTCTGACACTGCTAAATTAGGCATGGCTAGCGCGGATCGCTTTCGTGTAGCTTTGCGCGAAATTAAAAAACAAAACAACTTTACACACCTGATCAGTAATGTCTCTCTCTGGTCGTTTGTTAACAAATGTCTGGGGATCATAGTGGTAAAACTATCTTCCTTTCGACCTCTACTGCCGAGAGACTGGTAGCAGATGTTTTTTATACAGGGACACTCCTTTGAATCGAAAAAGATCCTTGTTTTTACCCTTTGTTTTACATTATAACCACGATATACCTAAGTGATGATTCGATCATGCTCTTAAGAATCACTTTGACTTTTTTAGAACTCCCACTTTTAAAGGAAAACTGCAATTGGGGTATTTAAGATATTATATATTTCTATGGGTAAAGTGAACTTGGGAGTGATATTAAAAACGTGTTTTATCTATTCTTGCAGTATTAGATCTTTATCAACTTGGGTCTGGCATTTCCTGGTAGTTAGGGCGCTCGTCTTTTAATGTTTGGATCATGGTTTTCTTACTTTGTCACCAAACATGTTCATTGTTTCAGCAGTGGGGTTATAAAGCGTTAGGTTTATTCTGCAATTCGTTGATAAAACAGTCCACGATGTGGCGGTGTGTGGTGTTATCTGTCTGCCTTCCATCTGGTCTATCACTGCTAACTTAGGGACGGCTCGCGTAGTTATCCATTAGGTAATTTTCCGCGAAATTCAAAACAGAACATTCACCTCAAAATTTTCACTTTAGTCCGGTATGGCTTAAAGCAATATGAAACTTAAGATGTCTACAGAGTTCTTAATAAATTTATTACAGTTTATTTCTGAAACTACGTAAAACAAATTCCCGCTGTCCCAAAATCCCTCCGCATGTTTTAGCGTTATTTCGCCATAAATGGAGGTCAAATCCAGCTGGTAGGTCGGAGTAGAGAACCCCAAGGGGTGGTTGTGAATACTGTCGACTCGCTGCCTTCATGTCAATCAGTCAGCTTAAAAGTAGAAACAGTATGCACGGATAGAATTTGTTTGTTTGTTTGTTTTGGAATTTCGCACAAAGCTACAATAATTTGTGTAACTTTGTGTGAAAACATCAAAACTCGCTTTAGTAACTTTATTACATTTCTTTCAAAAGGTCTCCAAAATATCTGATATTACGTTAATAAATATTTCTAAATAATTTTGAAAAAAATAAACAATTATGTTCACATAATTTCAGTAAACTGTGTACTTGGTTGGTTTAAACTGGTTCAGTCATTCAAGTCGTTTAGAGAGAAACGACGTAAGAAATATCTTATCAAAACTGGCGATCAGTAGAAGCTACGCTTCAGCTTTTGTAAAAAAACATATTGTTAACAAAAAAAAAACTATCTCGTGGTAACATTTTTATTTAGCACTGTGTTATCGGAATGTTATCAACGCGTTCTGCGCTTGCGCAAAAGATAATGTCCATCGTTATCAATGAAATGTCTTTTTGTCCAGTATGTTTACTAAAGAGAAGCAGTCAATAATATCTGATAGCAGAAAGAATGATTGATGTGAAACAAGAACTCGTATCTGCAGTCACTTTCAAAACTTTCTCATAGAGAATCTGGTATTCTTCTACTTATCATAGCTCACTTTGTGTTGTAGTAAAACGACCTTTGATTAGCATAATCTGTGTTCCATCTTAAAGTATATAGCCTAACGTTCATATGAATATTTACTCTGATAGATAACCTTACAAAAATTGTAGAGGCATGTCAAAGCTTATTCACTGAATAATGGTTTAATAGCAACAGACAAATATTTAAAGGGAAAACGAAAAAAACAAAAAGAAAGCCGACCATAGCAAAGCATGCATAAGGTTTTTTTTGTTTTTGTTCTACCCAAATGTTGGCGGCTTTTAATCTTTTGAAGGCAAAACTAGCGAACTTAGGGGCGTTTCCTTAAATTGACAATTGACTCTAATGATGAATTGGCTATACACTTATATAAATACTTCAAACTTTTCACGATACTATAATGTTTTTTTTCTTTGAGAGAAGCCTACTTGATAAAGCGAAGATTCTTTACAACGGTACAGTCAAAGAGAACGCACAACGACATTAAAATTTATATATTTTTACTCCATTATAATTGTCGTGATATATTTGATCATCACTTTTCAATTCTTAATGTAGCCAAATGCATCGTTATCAAAGTAATGACACGCGTAAATGAATTAACGGAAATCCCAACGGAACACAAAGCTAGCCTAAATCATTGAATAAATGTTCCAATTTTTAAGTGCGAGTTTTGATATTATTTGTTTTTAGCTTGCAGTCGCAAAGCAACAATGACAGTAAATTCTTTATTAATATTTAATATTTCACGATACAAAATGACGTACTTTGTTTTTAATATATTATTTCCTTCTGTCTGTAATCCACTTTTTTATTCTCCCTTATAGTGCGAAGTAGAAACAGAAAACATAATGAACTTCAAGTTTGTCCATTCTGTTTACCACTTCGTTACAATAGTTTCTCATATCTGCAACGTTAGCAATTGTTGCTTGTTTAACAGGTTATCAGCTATTATTACAAGTTTTACAACACAAGTCTGCATTTTCGATATGAACAAACTCTAATTTTAATACATATATTTTTCACAAACGATATTTTCAGTCAAGTTGCTCAAACTTCTTGAACATAAACTACATTTGTAAGATAGCGATTATATATATACTCTAATTGGTTCACAAGTAAGTTTAAGATCTTATGAAGCTAAGTTGTTTTAGGGGTTCAATCCTTGTGGAGCCCGGCATTGCCAAGTGGTTAGGGCGCTCGACTCGCAATTTGAGGATCGCTGGTTTGAATCCCTGTCACATCAAACATGCTCACCCTTTCGGCCGTCAGAGCGTTATAATATTACGGTCAATCCCACTATTTGTTGGTAAAAGAGTAGCCCAAGATTTGGCGGTGGGTGGAGACGACTAGCTGCCTTCCCTCTTGTCTTACACTGCTAAATTAGGCATGGCTAGCGCAGATAGCCCTCGTATAGCTTTGCGCGAAATTCCAAAAACAAGCAATCGATCCTTGCTGTGAGTACAGCGTCGTATAGCTTGCGCTGAAATACAAACAAAAGCCTTTTTCATGTGACAAAATTCTCTGAATTTTACGACTAAATATAAATAGGATTTTCTCGTTCTTAAGTAACAACATTCTTCGTACTTCCTGTTCCAATACTGTAAATTTAATAAACATTTCATACCCGTAAATTTTAACTTCTCCAAACTTTCCATCCGTAAAGCTAGTGCAGTGTACAATTTTTGTTTTTTTCGTAACTGAATTTTTGAACTTGCAAGCACGTGCTGTCATAGTGAAAGAACATCTCTATCTATATAAGACCAAATTATCCCAAAGTGTTGAATACATGCCATAAATTATTAACATCTCCTTCTGTATAGTAGCAAATTCTCTAGACTTCTTGAAGCAGAGGATTAATTTTGACAAATTCTTAATGCTTCCAGAACTTGCATCGTAATTTTAAACATGAAACACTAGCATGTAATCTTTATTAAAATCACGCCGATGAACTGAAAATCGCAAATACTCAGTAAATATTTTATTTAGCTCGTGCACATGTAGAAACCGGTGGCTCAACGGAAAGTTTAAGGTCTAAAAATTATTTTAAAAAAACGAGATTCAATACATGCAGTGGGCACACCCTAGATAGCCCATCATGTTTCTTTGTGAATAATAACAAACCAGTTTTATAAACATTTCTCTTATCTCAATTACTTCCTTGATTGGACAGTGGTGAGTTTACAGACTTCGGCGCTAAAATCCGAGGCTCGATCATTCGACATGGCTTTGCTCGAAAAAGAGAAGAGGGAATTCTCATTAGCTGTAGCTGTGATTATATCTCAAATCGGTCAAGAGATGGAGTTATGAGCTAAAACTTTGTCTTTAAAAAAATATTAAGGTAATTTTATGAGTCGCTGTGTTACTGCTGAAAAACAATAATCTAATCTAAATTAAGATAATTAGTGTAAATAATGTAAATTAGTGTAGATATGAATTTACTATTTTATTTATTTATTTTTTACTGTTTTGGCATGTGTAATGTAATACCTCTCTTTTTTAAGTTTGCTCAAAGTGCACAAGTTAAAAATCAAATTGGAGAAATAAGACAGGCAGAAATTGATAGTTTCTTACGTTATAATTCCATTTGTGAGTCACAAAAAAAGCGCAAAATAGGGTAACTCAATGTATAATATTATTGTTGTGAAGCCTAGGTATCTCTTCTCAGTCTGGTCACACAACTTCATGTATTTTGTTCAAAATACGCTGCTAAAACACTGCTTTATAAACCTTATTCTTCTTAATTCTTGAGGTCAATAGAAACATCAAATCAAATGTAAAATATTTATTAAACAATAATGTTTAAGCCACCTAATGTTATTCGTTATATTAGAGAAAATTAATACTGAAATATTTTAACGTAATTGTGGCGTGCAATATGGTGAAATCAAATGTTTTATTTAATCTTTGTTTTAAATTCATTAATAGAAAAGTTCTGTTATCCTTTTATGGAATTGGAAGAAAGCAAATTTAGCTCCAAAAGCATAAAAGATTTATTAAGTTTCTGTACTTATAATACTTATACATCTTTCAATAACCAGGTTTTTAAACAAATAATAGGAGTTCTAATGGGAGTTACTTATATAGCAAATTTATATCTTTACTAATATGAAAATAGATTTATTGAAAACTACACAAATCCAGATATTTTTACCTTAACTTACAGACATATAGATGATTTAATTAGAATAAATAATCCTGAGATAAATAATCTTATTAACACTATTTATCTAGCAGAATTAGAAATTGAAAATACTTTCAATGTTTAATACAGTAATACATTATTTAGATTTAGAAATTAAAATAATTGACATCAATGTAAATATTTTTGATTTAAAGAAAATATTTTGCTTTTCCAGTTCATGGTTTACCCTCTTTTAATAGTAATGTACCATACCCTTCTGTTATAAGCATTATAACTTCGCAGCTATTCAGATATTGTAAAATTTATAGTAAATTACAATATTTTATCAATAATGTTGAAATACAGATACAAAAATTAATAGTTAATAGATTTACTAAAGAAATTTTAAATGAAATTATTAAACTATACTGTAACAAATATAAGAATTTATTTTATAAATATAAAAAAATACAAATTAGAGAAAGTTTACTAAATATTTCTAATAAAACTATTTTTAGTTATGAATAATGTCATTTTACGACCTGGCACCACCTTGCCATATGTAAAGGCTTGTTTAGAGCATAATAGTCACTCTAGACTTGAATGGGTGGTATTTGGGAACCATACTAGTTTAATATAGATAACTGGATGGTGAGCTTGTAAGTGTGTGGGTGAGTAAGTAGTTTGTAGATATCAGTCTGTGTAGTTCTTTGTACTGTCGTGAGTCGAGATCATTTTTTTCGTGTGCAAGGTAGAAAATACCATAAGTTTTGTCTTTGCGTTGTTGCAAAACTACGGTCGGCATGGCTAAGACCATCTGCCTGTACTCTGGCCGACCACGATCGTTAAGATTCGTGTTCCCTGCAGTTTCATTACCTTTAACGATAGTAGACGCAGTCTGTGAACAATTAGGAGATACTTGCCTAAAGTGTTTGCATCATTTTGGTGGTCGGAGATATGTGGCGACGTTAGCAGTCGCCCAAACGATGTTAAAGGGAACTTCACCCTTAATGGGAAAACAATTGTAGTGGAGCTGGCGGGACAGAATTGTAAATGGTTAACCATCAGGTCGGCACCTTGGGAATTGCCCCATGACGTGATAGCGTGTGAACTTCAAAAATATGGGGTTGAATATGAAACACCCAGTCCTGAAGACTAAGGGGTTCACGTTAATGATAAACTATCCTGGCATGAGATGGATGTGCCTTGAAGGCTACCTTTCGGGTCATTGTGAAACCACGAAGTACCAAAAATGTTTAGTTTATGGACACCAAAGTTAAAACTTCGAGGTAAAATATGCAGTATGTAGTGGAAATCTCACGTCATCACTTTGCCCGAGGCGTGTGACGTCCTATGCAAGTAAGGTTGAGGGCAAAAACAAGAACAGGCCCAAGGAAAAACGGTACGCCCAGTCCTCGTCGAAACAGTCCTCCGTACTGGTAGGGAAGGGGACTCAGGTTTCTTTGTTAACCCGGGAGAGAGATGGGATCTCTGCAGGAACTCATGCCTCCATATCAGGTGAGAAAGAAGTAAGGGCCTTTGGTTGGTGGAGGACCCTACACCTGTACAGGATGAACTGCCCTCTCCATCCTTCTTTTGGGCGTTTGTTCCCCAATAATATGTAGAGCACTTTTCCAGTCTCCTGAGCATGCTGGGATCATTGGAATCCCAATAGGAGAAAAGCCTAAACCAAGGCATCCTCGCAATCTCCCAGACTCAAGTTTGGGGGACAGTAAAGTCCTCCAGTGGTTATCTCTCCTAGATGACCACCCTGAAGAATTATCAACCTAGTAAGGCAATCTGAAGAGGGTGCACAACCCTTTTCTGCCAGGCAGACAATCAAAGCAACAGCTGAAGTAAATGGCTCCTCCTGAAAGGTTGATGGGATTCTCGTGCCTCACTCTTGACATCCAAGGGATGCATAACTGTACTAAACAGTTCTACACGTTCTCCCTCTTCAACAGCTTTCAGTTTGATGCAGTTCTCCTTCAGGAGACCCATTTTGTCTCAAGGAGGGATCACTTTTCCTTCATCAACTGTTTTCCTCTTCCAGCTTTTTGGCACTTTGGTTAGACTCACGTGCAAAGTGTGGGAATCCTTTTTAACCTCAACTTCTCTGGTAATATCTTATCATCACATAATGATGCTAAAGGGTAGGTTGTATGCCTTGATGTTGTAACTCGGGGTCGTAAGATTCGGCTTTTTAATGTCTATGCACCTGCTTAAGAAAAGGAATTGAGAGTGTTCTTTTCCTCCTTGGACAGGTACTTGATAACAAAGGCCAATATCATCCTTAATGGTGACTTTGACTGTGTGTTTGACCCCCACCTCGATAGAATTGGAGAGATCCCCTTTCTTGTCATCAGAATATGCAGCTCTTGTGATTGGTGTTGTCAGACATAGATTTTCACGATGTCTGGTGTACACTTTATGGAGCTGTCTTTGTTGTCACTTGGACCAGTTGGGTATATCTTATTGCTTTGATTGTTTCTATGTTACAGCTGGCCTCAAGCAGTCCCTAAGTAAATGATGTTTCATTTCATGTGTCTGACCATTGAGCCCTTTTAACCGCATTCCAGGACTTTACACATTTTTTTAGGGGTCCAGGATGGTGGAGACTCAATGTGTTTTTACTTGCTGAGGACAAGGTGAGGGATGAATTGATCACCTTTGTCTGGGACCTTTGTTCTGTTAACACTATTAACGAGACCTGGTGGGTGGGTTTTAAGGAAACCTTGCCTCATTGCTGAGACAGGCAGGCATGCATGTGGCATTCGCGAGCCCACTGGCTCGTCCCGCTTCGAGGCAGGCCAATGCATCAGTGGATACTTTTGGACATCAAAAGGCTCAAGAAAGACTTAGACTTGGAATATGCCAAGCAATTATGAGCAGCAAGCATCTTTAGTCTGAGGGAGTGGCTGGGTTCCGCAAATGCTACTAGTTTCACTGTGCAAGGCATGGAAGATGTCCAAAAACAGGCGCTTGTCCAGTCTGTTGAAGGAAGATGGTCAGGAGTCCTCAGACATTACTGACATCCTCAACACATGTCTTACTTATTATAGCCAAATGTATTTGGTTTCGCCTGTGGACAAGGGAGCTTGGCGAGAAATTATACAGTTATTGCCAACCCCTGAACCACCACAACTTGACAACCTTGTGAAACCCATGACTCTGGGTAAATGCTAATTGGGTATCTGATCCATGCCACTTGGTAAGTGTCCAAGACTGGATGGCCTACTGGTGTAATTCTATTGCCACATTTGGCACGTTATCAGACCTCTCTTCATTAGATTTTTAATGACTCTCTTATCCATGAATCCATACCTCTGGGTACACTGGATGGGTTAATTTTGTATCGCTTGATCAGAGTAAAGCCTTTGCTCGAGTCAAACACAAATTTTTGTGATACATTTCAGAGAGATATGGTTTTCCTCCAGTTTTTGTGCAGTATGTACAGACCTTATATACGTCTTCTTCAAGTAGGCTCTTAGTAAATGGATACTTGATAGCCCCTTTAACACCTGTCAAGGATGTCCACTATCATCATCTCTGGTGCAAGTGCCTGCTCTCTTATCTGTACCACTCAGTTTTGGCACATAGCCTTTCGTTGCCAGGGGTGTCAGTTAAATATCTCAGTCATGCAGATGATGTAAACCTTTTTTTATCCAAACAAACATCTTTGGGTTCAGCACTGGCGATTGTCGACAAGTACTCTTACGCCAGTGCAGCCCCATGCAACTACACCAAGTCTCGGACTCGGTGGTTGGGCAAATAGGCCTCATCTGCAGACATCTCGTTTGGTCTGACATGAATTTCCTCTCCAGTTAAATGTCTCAGGATTTGCTTCTTTGTAGAATGTGAGGCTGCCTGGGAGAGGTAGTGCAATGTGTCAGTTTGGAAGTTCAAGGTTATTTCTACAGCCCTGGTAACTTGTTTGGCAGGGCAAAGGTGGTGAAGAGGGGAATATTTCCATTGATATGGTACCTTTGGAGCGATTCCTTCTCTAGATAACTGCAGTGCAAGGCCTGTCAAGCAGCAGATCTATACCTTCCTGTGGAGTGGTAAGACTGAGACTCTCTTGATTGGCTTCAGTTCAGCCACCCTACAAGGAAGGTCTGGGCATCCCATGTATCCAGATCAAGTGTCTTTTCCTCTTCCAGTCTACAACCATCTGCTCTCTGTCTTGGGAGGATAATCCCTGCAGCTAACTTGCTTGTTTCTTGATTGGCACAGGCCTCAGACACTGCAGTGTTTCACTTAGCCTGGGTAAACCAATGTGTTTTGATCCTCCCTATTGGTATGCTGAAAGTATTGTGGCAATCAGACAGTATCATGCCACGTCACTTAATCTTTCAATGGACTTGAGTTCTCTCTACTGGCTGCTGGCCCCATAATGTACTCGCAGGATAGAACAAAATTGATCTGCTCTTCCATGAGATATTATTGGGGCCAGGTAGTGGTGCGCCATGTTGATAATTACCTTCAGGCTTTCAACTGGCGCATCATTCATAACATACTGCTGGTGAGAGAGCATTTGTACCCACTAAATATCGGTTTTACTGAGTCGCGTCCTTTGTGTCATGGTTGGGTGTACTACATTCTAAATACATTAGTCCTCTGCCCATCTCTGTATTTAACATACATTACAGAAAATCCCAAGATCCACTTCCTTTGACTCTGGGTATGAGCATTTCCTCAGGTACATCTTCTTCGACCCTCACATGCAAAGCAATCATTCGTCCACGTCCTCAGTCGCTAGGGTCTTCTTCCAATGGCAAGGACCTACTTGGTCAACCCATGGGGTTCAATGGACCTCCCTCAAATGGGAAAAGTAGGGAGGAAGGACGTGGTCGTGGACAGATGGGCTCTCTGCCCAATTCGCCTACACATGGAGCTGTCGAGGTTTGTATTCTGGTCTGGATGACATTGGGGCAGACATTAATTCCTACCAACCTGTATGCCTTTCCTCATAGGAAACATTTTTGAAACCAGCCAATACAGTCACCTTTCGGCAGTTTTCTTTGTACGGAAATCACAGGCTGTGGGATGGACGAGTGCATAGAGGGTGGCCCTGTTGGTTGATCAGCATATGCCACCCTGTCTTTAACACTTGACACACCCTTGGAGGACGTAGTCATACCATCACTATTTATTCTCTCTACTTTTCACTTGGATAGACCTATGATCAATCAGCCCTTGATGCTCTCATTGAACTGTTGCCGTTTCCCTTTTTAATCCTGGGAAACTTTAATTGACATTATCCCCTCTGGGGAAGTGCTGATATTGATGGAATAGTTCGCTCTGTAGAGCATATGTTCTCTGATAACAAACTTTCTCTTTTCAATACTTGTACTCTTATACTTATCTTCATGCATCTAGTCTGTCCTTCACTGCTACTGATCTCTCAATTTGCTCCCCTCCAATATTCTCCCACGTTTCATGTAGGGTGGACAATAATCAACGAGGCAGTAATCATTTTCCTATAATTTTCAGAAAGACTGGCCGTGGTCGATGCCACCCGACCATCGTGCCCTGGTGGAAGCTGGATCGAACAAACTGGCCCTCTTTCACTGCTCTCATAGAACTTTATTCTGCCATCATCTGTAAGCCACCAATAGACGACTGTGTAGCAGCAGTAACTGACTGTATTATTCAAGCAGCTGCTCAATATATTTCTTAAACCTCGACACGTTTTTCATGATATCCTCATCCGTGGTAGAATCCTTCTTGCCACTTGGCATGGAAGGCTCAAAAACGGGCCTGGGATATTTTTCATAAGTATCCCACGCTCTCGCACTGCATCACTTTTCAGCAGGTCGTGCACATGCCCTGTGGGTAAGACTTCAAAGCCAGAAGGAATATTGGATTAAGTTCACAACTGGCATATCTTCTACCACCAGTTCCAAAGTTATATGGGACAAGATTCGAAAGGTCAATGGGCAATATAATTCTGTCCCGCTCTCAATCTTACTTTCTGATGATCAGGAAGTAGTTGATACCCAGAGCATCACCAATACTCTTGGTGAGAGCTTTTGCCAGGCATTTAGCACTTCTGCTTCATCCTCCACCTTCTTAGCCATCAAGACTTGAGCAGAGCAATCATCTCTTTCCTCTCGAGCTCACTGTTTCTATGACTATAATCGTCCTTTCACACTGGTGAAACTCGAACGGGACCTTCATCAGTATGGCAGTACGTCAGTGGACCTGATGATGTTCACTATGAAATGCGGCGCCATCTATCTTCTGCTTTTCTTGCTATTCTACTCATTGTTTTTAATCATATCTGGCAAGAGAACGTTTTATCTAATGCCTGGCACAGAGGTATTGTTCTACCTTTCTCTATGCCTGGAAAGGGATTCTTTCAAACTATCGTCTAATCGCTTTGACGAGCTGTCTCTATAAGACCTTAGAGATGTTAGTTTGGTCTTGTTTGGTTTCTCTAATCAAACAACTTTCTCTAGCGTATCCAATGTGGGCTCTGACAACAGTGCTCCACCATGGACCATCTGATTTGACTTGAAAAGTCAATCAGAGAAGCCTTTCTCAAACAACAACATCTTGTATCAATATCAGGGCCTGGCATGGCCTAGCGCGTTAAGGCGTGCACTTCGTAATCTGAGGGTCGCGGGTTCGCGCCCGAGTCGCGCCAAACATGCTCGCCCTCCTAGCCGTGGGGGCGTTATAATGTGCGGTCAATCCCACTATTCGTTGGTAAAAGAGTAGCCCAAGAGTTGGCGGTGGGTGGTGATGACTAACTGCCTTCCCTCTAGTCTTGCACTGCTAAATTAGGGACGGCTAGCACAGATAGCCCTCGAGTAGCTTTGTGCGAAATTCCAAAACAAACAAAACAAACAAACAAATATCAATATTCTTTGACATTTGAGAAGGCTTATGATACAACATGGAGGTATAGCATTTTGCGAGACCTCTATTTACATGGGTTGCATGGCCATTTGCTCATTTTTATTAAATGTTTTTTAATGGACAGGCAAGTTCGTGTGGGTTCTACACTTTCATGTTCTTTTCTTTAGGAACTTGGAGTCCCTCAGGGCTGTGTTTTGAGTGTCGCATTTTTCAGTGTAAAGATTAATGCCATCACTGAACAACTTTCTCTTACTGTTGCAAAAAGGCTCTATGTCAACGCTTTCCACGAGATATATTGAGTGACAGCTACAGACTACCCTCAATCATTTACTGAAGTGGACCACAGCAAATGGTTTTAACTTCTCTCTCTCTCTCTCTAAAGTCATTTGCATTCACTTTTACCACCAACAAAATATTCACTCTGATCCTAAACGCCATATCAGTGAAGTTGTGCTACCTGTGGTCCTTGGGACAAAACTCTTGAGGCTTATTTTTTATTGTAAGCTGTCTTTTATACCACATATCAAGCAGCTGTGGATCAAATGTACAAGAGCACTGAACATCCTCTACGTCCTCTCTTCTACTACTTGTGGAGCGGATCGATATTCTATGCTAAAGATATATCGTGCTCTTTGATCGAAACTAGACTATGCATCACTGGTCTATGGCTCTGCCAGAACCTCGGCCTTGAAAATTTGTACGCTCGACAGAAACAGGATCGAACTCATATTTTAGACTGCCTTATTTTAATCTTTATACTTGTTTTGCCATTTTCTTTTTTTGTAATTATCTTTTGTAACTCCATTTTTGTAATTTTGTATTCTGTAATTCTGTTTCTCCCACAACTGTCTGCAGACAATGAAGAGTGATATAGATGTGGGACGTTGTGGGCTTGAGTACTCACATTTCGCTCTTTTAGTTTCTAATTCTATATCTATTACTACTCTTTATTTCTTGTGTGGAACTGGCGAATGGAGGTTAAGACTGGTAGTTGGTGTATCCCTACCACAATGTGGATCCTACTTCCGCAGTCACTTCCAAAACCTAGGCTACATTTTATAATCCCACGTTGTAGCTTATACCCTAGGGTCTTTTCAGTTGATGCAGTGTTTACTTTTTTGTTATTTTATTTATTTTTATTTCGGCTTGTTTTTGAGTTATTACAAACTAATAGTCAGTGGTTTGGATTTGCTGTGTTTAATGCAGTACTTCCTTATGATTTTACTTATTTTATTATTTAACTTAATTAAAAATGTATTACATACACTTAAAAAATATATTTATGACATTTTAATCTTACTTTTTATTATTATAATTTTATGATGTGGATTGTTTCGCACGTTTAGCTTAATATATGCATTTAGGACTAACCTAACTCTCCTAAGCTAGCCAATCCTAACGAGACATTAATAGTATTACAACCTAAAATGTTGCTAATAGCGAGGGTA
Source organism: Tachypleus tridentatus (assembly GCF_004210375.1). NCBI lineage: Eukaryota > Metazoa > Arthropoda > Merostomata > Xiphosura > Limulidae > Tachypleus > Tachypleus tridentatus. Next base: position 63,455,208 of record NC_134825.1, read on the forward strand.
TCCAACTGATGAAACAAAATGAAAGACTTGATTGGTCATTGTAATCCGTCTAATGATACACGTTTAATGTAACCCTCACTCATATTTTTTAGTAAATTTATTTTTGATCAAATGTAAAATGCACGATGCCAACGTTTCAGTAATTAAAGAACAGTATAAATTTCATTTTCTCTTATCTATTACTTTCTACAGAAGGATTTTAAAAAAATATCCTTATGTTTTTAGCTTATTCCTGTATAGGTTATTTCTGTATGATGACTATTACGAATTTTTTGTCGCATTATGAAGTTTTACGAATGTCATGTTTTAATGTAATTGAACAAAAGTTTTAACATTCCTCAGGCTAGAACAAGGGCTCAGTTTGAAAGTACAGATCAATTTGGAAAATCCTGAATCTATTTTCACAAGCAGACGAAGCGGCAATAATCAATATGGAACATATTACAAGAAAAACATTTTGCACTTGACAGATGTCGTCTGTCTTTAATTTTCTCACCACGATAAAAGCATCAAACAACCGTCTCATAATCATTCAGTAAATTTTCTTTCATCCACGTGTTTTTGTTATCATGAATGGTCCATAACTGAACTATCTATGAAATGGATTTATAAACCATTTTCTACCACACTGTTGATAATATCTTCTTCTAGCAGCATTACCTGGCGTTTCCCTGGTTTTCGAAAAAAAACAAAAAACGAACTCTACTATTCTTCAGTTTTCCTGTTTCATATTTCGATAGTTAAACAACATTTTGTGAATTTATAAAAAACAACTTAGGTTTGATATTTGAAAATAAACTACGAACCTGTTTTACATCAGGGCTTACTTAATGTTTCCTTCCTTCACTGGTAAAGAAAAATAGGCCCTTATTCTTCCTCATTCTTGAACATCCCGATGTGGCTTTGCTATACGAAAATGCACACATACTCTCGTGTGCGCACAATGTTGAGTTGTCCAGAAACATGGTGACGTAAATTAAAGTTCCACCACTTTCAAAGATTGGTTTTGTGCTTTGCTGACTAACTTTGCAAATATTAATTTGACTGGGAACTGCGGACATTTAAAGTTGAAGGAAAGATAATATGGGATGAGTAGGATAAATAGGATAAAAACGTTTCTCTTTTTTGTTCCTAGTAATAATCTTATTTTATATGCTAAGCCTACTGTTTACCTTTTTCACACACAACATTCTAAACGTGCATTCATTTCTTTTGTGCAAGAAATTAAATATATGATGTGTTAGTAGATCTATAACTAAATAGGCCTATCTATTTTAATGTAAACTTACCAATAAATCTCAAGTCTGTATAGAATTACAACCAATAAAACATATTAACAATAGAATTAATGGTTCCACTAGTGGCCCGGCATGGCCAAGCGTGTTAAGGCATGCGACTCGTAATCTGAGGGTCGCGGGTTCGCACCCCCGTCGCGCCAAACATGCTTGCCCTTTCAGCCGTGGGGCGTTATAATGTTACGGTCAACCCCACTATTCGTTGGTAAAAGAGTAGCCCAAGAGTTGGCGGTGGGTGGTGATGACTAGCTGCCTTCCCTCTAGTCTTACACTGCTAAATTAGGGACGGCTAGCACAGATAGCCCTCGAATAGCTTTGTGCGAAATTCAAAAACAAACAAAAACAAGATTCCACTAGCAGACGATAGGCGCGTATGTCAACGAAAATGTGTCGTTTTGCGCACCCTTAGATGAGGGAGGTGTTGTCTCCCGCAGTAAACATGGTGGACAAACAAACAAGTAAGCAAACAGAGATTTTTAGTTTTATAGATAGATTACAAATAACCCCTTATTTTCGACTGCATTATTATCATGTTCCACTGCAGTAAAATAATACGTTTCTTACAACATTATTAATAATATTTCTTCTACAGCGAAATAACGCCGAAGTTCTGTCAAATGTATGGCTTTGTTTTATTACTGTTATATGTTATATATCAAAAGAAATTAATTTTGTCCTTTCGAGATACCTTGGCGTCATCTCCCGGTAGGACAGCAGTAAGTTGTATGTTTGTTTTGGAATTTCGCGCAAAGCTATACGAGAGCTATCTGCGCTAGCCGTCCCTAATTTAGCAGTGTAAGACTAGATGGAAGGCAGCTAGTCATCACCACCTACCGCTAACTTCTTTTACCAACGAATAGCGGGATTGACCAAAACATTATAACGCCCCCACAGCTGAAGGGGCAAGGACATTTTGTGTGACGGGGATTCAAACCCGTGACCCTCAGATTACGAGTCGAACGTCTTAACTAACCTGGCCATGCTGGGCCTTAAATAATGATTTTAATATGTGTTTGTGTTTTTCTCATAGCAAAGCCATATCGGATTATCTGCTGAGCCCATCGAGAGGAATCGAACCCCTGATTTTAGCGTTGTAAATCCGTAGACTTACCTCTGTACTAGCTGGGTGCAAGCCATATGATTTACTTAATAAATTCCAGGATTTAACTTTCCGCAGTTAGATAACCCAATTGGTTTTGCTCTTAAACAACTAAACCCAAACTGTTGTTATCATGAAGGTAACCCTAAATTATCACCGTTAATGAGTATGTCTTGGTTTTTTTATTATTATATGTTCTTTTTTTTCTGATTTTTATAATCATAAATAACATAAATCAATTTTTTTACTGACATCTATGACAAAAATATGCAAGATAATTCATTGTAATTATTATCCGTAAATTTAAAACCTTAATGACTGATACATAAATCATCACAGTAAATTTAATAAACCAAGATAAGGGCAGTAACAAAGTTCTCTACAGATACATTTTAATGAAATGAAATTCCTCTCGTGCTTTATTGCAACACGTAACAAGACTAAAACATCAAAACATATATTAAGTAACCTAAATTTACTTCTTATATCATATTCACGGTACTATATCATTCTACTTTATTATACTAGCTAACACAGGTTTCCTGATCTTTGATCCCATGGCTTCAGTCTTCCTCAACGCGTTTTGCTTAATCTTTTAATATGTCATGAAAAGATATATGTATGTACAATTTTGTTAAAAACCAGTTCGAACACTCAAAATTGTAGACTTTGCAGTATGGTAGTAATTTAATTTTTATCCCGTAAAAATTTGAAATTTTCAAATAGAATCGTAACCCGCACGACAATCTGGTGCAGTTTGATTGGTCAAACAAGCTGTAATGACTTTTTCAAATAATCTCCTTTGGAAGATGGAAGGGAGGGTGGGGTATATGACCTTTTTCTATTACAAAATAATACAAAGATTTTGGACTTAGAAGTAATGATAATTCTGTATTATTATCAAAACAGTATAATTTTCACCAAAACTACACATGACGCTCTCCATCTGTGTAAAATTCAACAAAACTGTCAAACGCAGAAGACAGATTTCTAACTTACAACTAACTATCTACCTACGTGGTGTAAAGTTCTAAAGACTTGCTGTCTTAATTTTTACTCTTAAATGAAAGAAACTACTAAAGATTGCAGATTCTCGAAAGTAAATAAATATTTTTACCTTAAATAATGTTACTTCAAACTTTCCTTTATGTAAATATTCGATAATAAATTATATATTCATTTTAAGTCGGGGCATGGCATGGTCAGATGGATAAGGCACTCGGCTCGTAATGTGAGGGTCGCGGGTTCGAATTCCCGTCACACCAAACATGCTCGCTCTTTCAGCTGTGGGGGCATTATAACATGACGGTCAATCCGACTATTTGTTGATAAAAGAGTAGCCGAAGAGTTGGCGGTGGGTGGTGATGACTTGCTGCCTTACCTCTAGCCTTACATTGCAAAATTAGGGATTACTAACACAGATAGCCCTCGTGTAGCTTTACGCAAAATTCAGACCAAACCCATTTTAAGTCTAAGAATTTATAACGATAAAAATCTGGTTTCGATATATGTGGTTGGCACAATACAGCTAGCCCATTGTGTAGCTATAGACTTTTACATTAATTTACCAGCTGTGTTTTAGAAATGTTTTTGGTTTAATACACATAAAAAAAAACAACAAATACTTATCTGTAGCTTATATAATTAAATCACATTGGTGTTTGGTTTCCTCTACAATAATATTCAGCATCATTAAACATCGAAAGTAAATTATGAGATAAGACTGGTTTACTTAAACGTATTTATAACATTTGTTTGTTTTTTCAGGGTTAAGCCACACTGGGCTATCGCCTGTATACACCATGGAAAATCTAACCTTGAATTTTCAAGTTATAAGTTTGGGAACTTACCGCTGTCACACCGGAGGACTACTTGTATGCTAAAAACAGCATCTTCAATCACTAAGACTATCCTATACTACATTATAATTCTTTTTACACGTAAAAACATGCAATTTTTACTTTTTTTTTTCAAAAGGCAAAACTTACAATAATCACGCTCTCTTTGCGAGGGGACATTCCGTGTCATGTTTTGGAATAATAGGTAAAGCTACGACATTTTTTCTTGCATATTCAATTGAACTTTTTAGTTCTTGACGAACGTTTGCAGATGAACTTCTTCGAGTTGGCTGATATCTTAGTACTGTAAACCTCTACACTTTGTCTTTTGACATGTATATTTCTAATTATTTACTGATGTCATCATATCTTTCTCTATCACAATCTTCGTGTCAACACAGATCGATATTGTCTTCATCAATTAGTCGCTCTTAGCCATCTTCAAACTAGCCAATCGTAGTTATAAATACCATTCTTTTAGCCCTGAAACTTGTTTTAATCATTGGCAATTATTCAAGGAGATTCAAAAGAAGCCAGAAACTGGAATGAATTCCACAGAATTTAATAACTTATTAGAATCCAATAGAAATATCACTAAATTTAATACAATAGTCTGGTACTTATTATACTGAATAATTTTGGTATTACAACACTCATTCTAAAGAACTTAGTTTGTATGAAATAGCTGTAATTTGTGGAATTAATGGCAATATTTATGGCAATTTTGTTTACATTTTTGTATTAATCATATTTGTTAAACGCCCTCTAATCAAAAGAACCCACAAACAATTTGACTAAATAGTTTTAACTTTTATTTTAAAAGTTGATAGAATTAAGAAAACGATTCAGTTGTAATACACATGAAAAACTAGATCTTCTATTTGTTATTCGGATATGAAATCCAATCTAAGAATGGAAAATGACTGCCTAAATCAAAGAATTGAATGAATGGACAGATGTGTACTACAAGTGACGCGCTAAACATGCTCGCCCTCCCAGCCGTGGGGGCGTATAATGTGACGGTCAATCCCACTATTCGTTGGTAAAAGAGTATCCCAAGAGTTGGCGGTGGGTGGTGATGACTAGCTGCCTTCCCTCTAGTCTTACACTGCTAAATTAGGGACGGCTAGCACAGATAGCCCTCGAGTAGCTTTGTGCGAAATTCCAAACAAACAAACAAACAAACTACAAGTGACGATAAAGTTCCAACTTAAACAGGCTAAATATCGGTCTTTTCCCTTAAACGTTCCGTTATGCAAGATGACACATAAATTATAAATAGGCTTCATAGGTAAGTATGACTGGTTGTGGATGCTATCTTCAAATAATTTCAGCCCTGATATTGAGTAAATAGCCGCGACAGCACTTCATATAGCAGGTATTGTTTGACTGGCATATTAATACCTTGTTCTGTAATTTCACTTCTACATTCTTGTAATTTATATCTTGGTTGTCATTGTTTAGTATAAACTTGTTGTGGATAACTGATGAAAATGCATTGCCAGATAATTAGGACACTAAACTTGCATTCTGAGGGTTGCGGGCTCGAATCCCTATCCCACCAAACATGCTTACCGTTTCAGCCGGAGATGTGTTTATAATGTGACAGTCAATCTCACTATTCGTCGGTTAAAGAGTAGCCTAAGAGTTGTGGGTGGGTGAGTCTTTCATGTCCAAATTAGAGATGCCTAACGCAGATAGTCCTGTGTAGCTTTGCGCAAACTTCAAAAGAAACAAACTAACTAACTAATGAAAGTTATTTCTACAATCTGAAGTCAGTTTTATGGTGGTGTACAACAAGAAGAGTTTCTTATTTTAATATAATGGAGAGAATCTACTCTTTTATGTACAGGAATTGCTGTACTAAAAGTAACATCCCCTCTAACATGTAATTGAATAGAGACCTTTCTTTATGACACTTGTAACTTAGAACAAATAAATAAGTCTTGTGTCGTAAAATAAACATAAGAAATTTGAAATAAATCTTTCAACATTTAAATATACACCCATTGTCAAACAAGAAAAAAAAGCCTTCAATGAAAGAGAAACTATGGAACAACAAGGTGTGAAATAATCTAATACAAGTCTCTGAAAAGAATCCGTCATTGTGCTACTAATAAAAAGGAAGTGATAAACTCTTATGTCTAAAATAATTTAGAAAAAAAAACGATGCGTGTTCTTGAATACTTTGTCTCTGATTGGTTTACTACCTTCAAAAGATACATAGCATGTTTATTGTAGATAGATGCTGTTTGTTGTATCTCTTCTATTTTTACTGTTTAAAGCTAAAGGTACTTGCAAAAGTGTGTTCTAATCAGTACACAAAACCTTAATATATGTGTGCATATATACGTTAATAGCTAAATCACATCAAAACCCAAGTTAAAAGTCTTCAAAATAGACTGCAGAATATGATCGGAAGGTTACTGAGAAAAAATAACGTATGAACTAAAGGAATATAGTCTACTTTGCTACAGAATATGTCTTCTTAGACATATGGACCCTGCATGGCCAGGTAGTTAAGGCGCTCAACTCGTAAGCTGAGGGTCGCAAGTTTGAGCCCCGGTCACATCAAACATACTCGCCTTTTCAGCCGTGATGGCTTTATAATGTGACGGTCAACCCCACTATTTGTTGATAAAAGAGTAGCCTAAGAGTTGGCGGTGAGTGGTGATGTCTAGCTGCCTTCCCTCCAGTCGTACACTGCTAAATTAGGGACGGATAGCGCAGATAGCCCTTGAATAGCTATGCGCGAAATTTACAAAACAAACAACCAAAACGGTATTAGATAGTGATAAATAATGATATAGATTTTTAAAAATGAGGAAAAGTAGAATAAAAGTGTGCTTCAGTAAATCACATAAATATAGGTAAAGCTAAGTCAATATCATTAAAACACATAAAACATTTTTTGATAACAATATCTAAGAGGTATAGAAGTTGTTTTTATATAGATTCTGTATGTGTTTCTGCAAAATTGGTAATTTTGTAATGAGGCATATAAACATCCAAGGTTTACGGCGTAGACCACAGATGGCATTACATATGCTAGCTAGGCGATTGCTTGAAGTACAGCACGATATTTCCAGACGTCGCAGTAAAGGGAAACTTTTTGGTTAGTCGTGAAGTAAATTCAAATTTCTTTGTCTATTTGATTTTTGAATTTCGCGCAAAGCTACACAAGGGCTATCTGCGCTAGCCGTCCCTCATTTAACAGTGTAAGACTAGAGGGAAAGCAGCTAGTCATCACCACCCACCGCCCACTCTTCAGCTACTCTTTTACCAACGAATAGTGAAATTGATCGTAACATTATAACGCTCTCACGGCTGAAAGGGCGAGCATGTTTGGTGCTACGTGGATTTGCACTTGCGACCCTCGGATTACGAGTTGAGCGCCTTAATCACCTGGCCCTGCCAGGCCTATTTCTTTGTCAATAAGTATAAATGTTTATTCGGATATATCCGAACTACGCAGCAAAAGGGTTAAACTGTTTGATAGTATTTAACAAACATGTAATAGAGTATGTAAAGCAAAGAGATTCACATGTAGGTGCTTGTACATTGTCCAATATAATAGCTTTTCTTTTATATTTTCTGTGATATAATTTTGTACGATTAATAAGCTCACTGTCTAGTTATGATTACTCATTGTTTGTGATTCCTGTATGGGTGTATCGCTTGTGTGTTTCCATAGTCGTTTATCCTATTATATATAGCTTTTTAAACTATTTCGATGTTCGTTATCATCAACTTGGGTAAGAATATAAAATGTCATTGTCATCAGATTTGTCACTAGATTCATACGTTTTTATTTGTGCCAGCTATGAGCATTTTTCTGATCCTTATTGACACCACTCCCTCTACCTGTTCGTTTTAGTAAATATAAGATCGTGGTTTATCAAAACTACGTTATTTTCTTTTTTTTAACAGACGACAGTTTGTGTTAGAAGAATATACATGCAAAGTTTAACTCAACTAAATCGAATTGTATATCTCAGAACGGCTGGTATGGATCTTCCCACTTTTACTGATAAGGAGAGAAGTACGTTTCGATCTTCCTAGGTCACCTTTAAGTAAAGAAAGAGAGAGTGTTTGGATGTGACCGTTGACGGACACATGTCTTAGGGACGAGAGTATAAATGGGTACCGGATTGTAGGGGGCGTCGCAGGTGGATGTTAGGTTATAAATTATATTTAAATCGAATGGTGTGCAAATTATGGTATAATACTTGCTGATATACATATACATGTCACAAGAAAAAACATCTGCACGTGAGAAATATATTAAAAAAGTGAATACGGAAAAAAGTCAAAATTCCCAAACTTTCTAATTTGAATTTCTACGAAGAATAAACGCAGCTTTTAGAATAGCGTGTACAGTTTCCGTCGTATTTATTTTGTTAGTAATTTCGTTCTTCTTAGAGTAATTCAATTAATATTTTGCATAGGGAAAATGACAGTGTTTTCTTAATAAACATATTAGTTTTGCCCAACCCGTCAAAAAATGACAGGTTAGAATCTTTTGAAAACTCCCCACCACCCATCCTTCAACTAATTTTGTTCACTAATTTCTTCCTTCGTCATAAACCAAGCGCACATTGAGAAAATTAAAGCAGTTTTAAAGTACGTTCATAAAACTTAATATGTGTGGCGCAAGCTCAATTTAAATTGATTCGTAATATGATCATTTTACACGCATAAAGGTTGACAAATGACACACGCGCATATAAGTATCAGACTAGTATCTGGGTTAGTAATAAACAACTTCAAGCGGTAGGAATCCAAGGCTTCACTCAATAATATTATCTTGTCACTCAAACCTTGTGCCATAATGTTCCAGTAGATATGACTGAAATACATCCGATTTCTATTTATTTCATGGAGTTTTCTTATTCAAGCGGCTCAGCAGATGGAATATTTCACAAATGTACATATTTGACGTGGTATGTGTAGTTAAGAGTGTTTGCTCCTGCAAGCTGACGTGACCAACTGTGAAAAACTTAAAAGTTTCAGCTATACAGTTCTCCACAGGTTCCAGATCTCGTTATAGAATTATGTGACGTAGGAAATGCTGTTTCTCGAATGTAATGGGTTTTCACGTCAGGAAAGTTCGATCAAAATTTAAGTTTTTAGACATTTTTAGGACTATGTAAAAGGCGTGCAGAAATCTGAAATAATTCCAAGAAATGATATCTTAGAGAAATTTAAGTGTTGTGAAACATTGCTAGTCATTTTGTGTGAGAATTATTCGCTTATGAAAGTAATTGAATTATATGAAATGAAGTCCCGACTTGTATGAATTTGAGTTAAAAATCAGATGTAGATGAATAAAGAATATACAATAGATATTGCTATTTCTAGTAGGTTTTATTGATTTAATGCAAAGCACCATGAGGAATCGAATCCAAGATTTTAATGTTGTAAGTATAAATGTACGGGCCCGGCATTGCCAGGTGGTTAGGGCGCTCAACTTGTAATATGAGGGCCGCGGGTTTGAATACATGTCACACCAAACATGCTCGCCCTTTCAGTCGTGAGGACGTTATAATGTTATAGTCAATGTCTTTATTTTATAGTAAAAGAATAGCCCGAGAATTGACAGTGGGTGAGGATGACTAGCTGCCTTCTCTTTAGGCTTACACTGCTAAATTAGAGACGGCTAGCGCAGATAACTCTAATGTAGCTTTGCGCGCAGTTAAAAACAAACCAAAAGAGAGAGCTGGAAAAACACAGCTTTGATTTATCAGTCTATTTTTTTATCATAAAGTTAAAAATATAGGGTCGTTTTGAACTCTGCTTGGCCCGTAATCTTAGAATCGCGAGTTCAAATCCGCGTCATACCAAACATTTCGCGCCAAGCTACGCCAGGGCTATTTGCGCTAACCGTCCCTAACTTAGCAGTGTAAGACTAGAGAAAAGGCAGCTAATCATCACCACCCACCACCAACGATTGGGCTACTTTTTTTACCAACGAATAGTAAGATTGACCGTCACATTATAACGCCCCTACGGCTGAAAGAGCAAGCATGTTCGGTGCGACGGGGATTAGAACCCACGACACTCAGATTATGAGTCTAGCGTCCTGATCACTTGGCCATGGCAGGCCACGCCAAACATATTAATGTATTTATCATTCTTTCGCAACATTAGCTACGTTACTGCATCAGTTCTGCAACTGTCAACCAACTTGATTCATCGTGAAGTATAGTTACGTATTTATATATGTTTTTAAAAGGTAGATAACAGAAGTTATTCATCATAAGTAACCAACAATGATGGTGTTTCGTTTGCTCATCAACTATTGTAAGAGCAAATATATCCAAATGTTACGATATTTAGAAAATAGTGACTTATTTTGTAAAGTTTTCTAAAGATGTCGCAGATATTTTTAGAATTAGATATTCTTCAAAATGGTAAAATATCTCTTAAATAACATATTGTTAATATAAATGTATGTATATTTTAGTAATATATAAGAACATGGCTGAGAACGTGTTTCTAATAGAATTGTTAAAAGTTGTCATTAGATGGCAATAGTTTCTCATTATTTTGAAGCGCTATATTAATAAACAATTGAAATATTAATTCACGTTTATTTGTATTTAACAAATGAAATACTGAGTTATAGGTATCCAAGTTAAACTAAAGCTTATCCTACTAATATAACTGATAATAAATACTTCATTTATTTCTTAGATAAATATCAGTCGGTGAGCTTACATAGAACACTAAAATCCGGGAGTCATTTCCCCACAATGAATACAGCAGGTAGACCAAAATCGCTTTTTTCCAAGACAAACAAACTTAAATAAATATTTTTACTTCCCAATTTAGACTACTCTAGGCTTATTTCTAATACAATCGCTTTTCGATAATTATGGTAATTGTCTCAGTTAAAAAAAAAAAATTGTTAACCTCACCAAAATTGTAAAATGTTTTGTTTCTTTGTAAAAATCCCCGTCGCACCAAACATGCCTTTTCACCCCTTAAAATGTTATAATGTGACGGTAAATCTCACTATTCGTTGGTAAAAGAGTAGCCCATGTGTTGGCGATTGGTGGTTATGACTAGCTTCCTTCTCCCTAGTCTTATACTGCTAAATTAAAACGGCTAACGCAGATAGCCCTTGAGTAACTTTGCGCGAAATTCAAAACAAAAAAAAAAAAAAAAATAATGTATGGATGCTGCGGAAAAACAGACTGTTTCAATAATAGTTTAAATGTTAACAAATGATATTATATTGTTTGTAATTTCTACAGTTCCCATGAAACGCTTTTATTTTTCTATATACACCTGTGAAATAATTTATCATTTTCGGAAGGAAAAGGGTGTAATAAACATAAATCACCCTAAACTAATATTGCACATAAAACATTCACAGGGAATAAAAATGCACAAAAGATGTTGCACACCATGTTCTAAACAATCCTTTGCACGTTCTTTTCAATTTTAAAGTAAATTCATATGAAAAATCCTGACAGCCTTCAAAACGATTTTGGTCACTCAGTTTATTTGAAAATAATTATAATAATAAAACATATTGAATGTAGTCTCTTAGAGTTTCAGAATGGAAGATTTGAGAGTCTTGAGTTCAAGAAATAGTGCCATAAAATCAACTTCGTAACTTCAGCTGCGGATGCATCATAAGAGTATCAACTAATCTCGCTATTCGGACAAGAGTAGCCACTTCAGATGGGAGTGTTGCCTTCTGGTTGTCTTTCTTTGCATCCGCAGTTCCAAATTAGGACGACTCTGTCTGTACGACGGAGATCTATGACCTCTCCGGTTTAATCCATTATATGCATGAAGTGTTTCCATCGTAATAAACTTATTTTGAACAATCTTTAAGTAACTTTGTCGATTTTCATGCAAATCTGCGGAGTTAGTCCTAAGAATTCGCAAAATTATGTTTGTTTTTCTGTATGTTAATAACAATCTCTAAGTAAGGCGATTAAGCCAAATCTAAAACCCCTAAGCTTTTTGGACTTCATTTTTGAGTCCCTTTCGTGATTCTTTATCATTATTATCTTCGCTTGTTTATACCTTGTCATACCAAGAGTCTAAATGCGAAACTTCAAGTCGTTTTATCCAAAACCCTAAAAGAAATCCACAAATAAAACAAACACATATAAGTATAATTGAGAATTACTACTTTGAAATATCTCATGATTCCAAACCTGGTTGGATCAAAATCTTTATAGTAAAAATACTTTACAAATTATAATTGAAAATAATTAATTTCAAGCATAAAATGCGTAGTAAGTGGATGAGTTCCGAATCGAATTCAAATGACGTAATTCCTAAATTAAAGTTAATTTAAATACGTTTCTATAACTTAATCTTATAAATGTCACAGTTTGAGATAATTCGGTTTCTTTCCGGCATTAGTCTTAAATATAGATTTATTATTTACAGTCGTGCAAAAATTCTAGTGCCACAAACACTCTCGTATATCTATAACTATCTAAAATTCAATAACTTTGAAAATTATCTATCAAAATTTAGCACTTCAAAACTGAGTAGTTTGTTTTGTTTTTGAATTTCGCACAAAGCTACTCGAGGGCTATCTGTGCTAACCGTCCCTAATTTAGTAGTGTAAGACTAGAGGAAAGGCAGCTAGTCATCACCACCCACCGCCAACTCTTGGGCTACTCTTTTGCCAACGAATAGTGGGATTGACCGTCACATTATAATGCCCCCACGGCTGAAAGGGCGAGCATGTTTGGCCCGATGGGGATGTAAACCCGCGACACTCAGATTACGAGTCGCACGCCTTAACACGCTTGGCCATGCCGGGCAGAAAACTGACAAGAAATGTTGATTTTCAATTAATTAAGATTATTCAATTCAACTCCATATAACAATACAGTTTTCAAATGTTTCATTTGCATGCATTTAGGGAATTTAATTACAAGACTTAAAGATCTTCAAATTTCAAGTACAGCATGCCGGCTTTGGTATTTCTCTATATTGAAAGAACTATATATAGATTTGGAAATTATTAATTAGGTGCACACTTATGTAATTAGCAAGGACAAAAATTTAGTATTAACTAACCATTAGTAAAAGAGCTAGTATGGTAACAGCTGCATACTTTACTGAAAATTTCCCTGGTAGATCAACGTTAAATGTTTGTACTTGCAACGTTATCATCTGAGAAACAGCTCCTCGCTGCCTACAAATAACCCATTATGTGGAGTTGCTCTAAACAACAACAGCAACTTTATCAAGAAAAAAACGCTATTGGAACATAAATATGTTTCGTTTGGTGTTTTTCTTCCATGTTCGTTTTTCGGCCAGATGCTTAGGATGCTCCACTTGCAATCTCAGGGTCGCAGGTTCGAATCCCCCTCTCACCACTTTCAGCGGTGGGGGATTCATAAAGTACGATTAATCCCACTATTATTTGGTAAAAGAGTAGTCCCAGAGTTAACAGTTGGTGGTGATGACTAGCTACCTTTTTTCTAATATTCCACTGCTAAATTAGAACCAACTAGCGCTGATGGCCCTCGTGTAGCTTTGCATGAAACTTTAAAAATAATCTTGCTTTTTTCACAATATTGACTAGTTATTAAATTCAGTTTTTAATCAGTGATGACGAGAAAACCCACTTGTAGAGAAATATATATGTAAAAACGGCTAGTTTGGGTTGAGAATTTTTTATGTTGAGGAGCGAACAACGTTTCGACCTTCTTCAGTCATCGTCAGGTTCGCTTCTCTACATAAAAATTTCTCAACCCAAACCAGCTGTTTTTACATATATAAAATTCAGTTTTTGTTTTATATCGTTGCCAGTATATGAACGCCAATTCAAACGTAAAAGTATTCCGTATATTAAAGTGTTTGTGTCAAAATAATGAGAGGTAATTCATTATGTAGGAAGTAACTACTTTGAAATTTCATTGGGTTAAATTTTACTGAGTAATTTATATTTTAATATTTGGAATACCCGAATAAAGTCATGTTTACAGAAGAATACTTTCATTTTTAACATTTATATTCAGCTTGTTTATTGAAGGGTATTCTTAATTTTCTAAACTGGAAAACCCGTAATGTTAATAGAATTACAATGAGAGCGTTGGTAACAATAACTACTATCCACCAGTGGGAACAGAACCCCAGATTTTAGTGTTGTAAGTCTGTAGACTTACGGTTGTCCTGTCGAGAGAGGTTAAAAATTATGGTGTGTGGCTGATAAAACTGAGCAGATTACAAAAAAAATAACATGTTTATTACATAATAAGTTATTGTGACTCTATTTATTCGTAACTGTAAAACAACAAAACTGTTTTATAGATAAAATATTTCTAAGTAACTCAGTTCTAAATTTATATATCTTGGTATTTACTATGTATAGTATTTATTATACAGCGGTGTATTTTATTGTTGTTTCGTTACTGACTGTGCGGTTGAAGTTTCTTGTTCTGATAATTCATATGCTATTTGAACAAGAAACAAATAATCTCATTTAGTTTTCTAATTGTTGACACTTGCAACGTGTACTTACTTAGGCGCAACTGTAACATAAAACAAGCAGTAGAGATATAAACATTATTTTCGCATTGCTCCTAATATGTTAGCATAACTTTCTGTCGAATATTTCATATTAATGAAGCGAAGTATTACAAGATGTCACCGTAATCTACCGAGTTTATCACGTGACCGAAGAGGCGTTATTCATTATGGCAGATATAGGCCTATGACATGAAATCAGGGAAAGGGAGAAGGAATGCGGTATTACTACAAGTAAGATTCCATATCAAATGCGATTTTTGGTACGTGTATTGAAATACTCATTCACTTTAGAAGGTAATATTATAATAAGAAACCAAGATGTAAGAGGTATGTCTTGCTTATTAAACATCACGTTACTTGGAGACACACCATTTTCAAATTTTAGTTTTCTTAATATATAACAGTAATAGAATCACTGTTTTTTTAACTTCCAGTTTGAAGTTATCGAATTTTCATATCGTATTAAGTATTGGCATGTTGTTACGTGCTCGGCGATATCGTAATCACTATTCATTGGAAATTTTAATTAAATTTTTTGTGAAAATAAGCTTTTAGTGCTAAACTTGGCCCTGCATTTGTGTTTGCGGTGGTATTGCGGTTTGCTTATGTTTTTATATATCTTCTAAATATCGCGAGGAATCCCACTTTGAATTTAATAGTACTAATAACAACATTGTTAATGGAAGTTTTCAAAACGGCTTGAATGTGTAATAAAGAAAACTACAGTATAAAAGTTTAACATAAGAACTGTGAAGTATCTTATTACTAATTGTATTTGTAGTAATAATACCATTTAATTTTGCTTATACTTAAATTGTAGTATGGATAATAATAATAAAAGTAGTTAATACAATGCAATGGTTAACACAGTTCTATTAGTTTTACAGTTATTTTTATGGCCTTATTGAGATTTAATTTATCAACACAATTAAACAGTTATAAATGAGTAAAATTTAAGTTAAAGTATTGTAAACATATACAGAAATTACAGACACTGATTTAAAATGTAAAAGGTTGCATTAGATGTTATTCTCCATATTCAGTAGTGTTATTGTATGTTCATATACTGTATTTACTGATTTTCTGTGAAGTCTGGACATACATATAATATGAACTTAGTTTTTTTATCAGAACTATACTAGTAGTATTAGTAGAAGCAGTTTTACTGTAGTTTTTATTACTAATACTAGTAATACTCCTTATACAAACTGCTTTTAATCAAACTAGCGTACAACTACCTATTACGTATGTAAAACATTATTTAGATCTTGACTCGGTTGTAGCCTTGATCAACATGATAAAAAAAAAAAATTGGCTGAAGTTCAAGGCCTGATTTTAGGCTGTTAGAGTAAATATGCATACATTTTCATATTTTTAAACACGTTATCTTGAAAAGTAATTACTGCATAATCGGAAGTTACAAGTTGTGTGGTCACATTTTTTAAGATGTTTATGTACATTCTAAAGAAATGAGATGTAGAACTGAGGTGGTGATACTGTGTATGCATATGTTTGAAAACGAGATGCAGATGTTTCTGTTAATAAGTTTTTGGATAAAGAGTGTGATGAATGTTGATCCAGAGAAAACACAATTTGTTTTTTTTTGTCCTTTTTTCAACATTTATTTTGTATCACACAAATATAATGTACTTTTATTCAAGACTGTAAAATTGTCAATGACTTTGATATATAGTGTTGTTATTCTTAGGTAAAATATCAATCTTACAACAGTGCCCAAGACGTATCATCAAATAATAAGCAGTAACTTCTAAATTGCCAAATTAATAATACATATAGTTTTTTGAAATCTACATCTTTTCATTCAGGAAGTGATGTCAGCTCTTTATACTAATTATATATAAAGTTGAGGATGTGTACATGTTGAAATAGTTTAACGCTGAATTTGTGATCCCTTACATTGCTGTTTATACACATCTAGCAGTGTGCATGTGAAACTGGAATTTCTAACAGTGTTTTATAAACTGTTAGTTTGTTTGGATGAAATGTAATAGTTTAAGAAATCAAATGATCAAATGTAACTCCAGTAAAGTTTTGCCTGTTAACCCAGAATTGTTCATTTTTGAATCATGTTGTCCAATAGTGAAATAGCTGTATAGTGGTGAGCTTTTAAATTCACAAGAATGGCAAATGTAATTTAGAAGGTGGGGAGAAGATTTTTCAAAGAAATCGGTAAAGAACTGAACAACATATGAAACTGGTTGCAGAGAAATGTCAATGTGGAGGTGGACTTTCTGGAGATGGAAGCTGTTACTTGTACACTTAGGGGGTACTTAAGTTGGTGTTATCAGAGTAATTTATGTAAATATCTTGTAAGTTACTTAAACTACCTCTTTGAAAGCTTCCATGAAAATGGCACTTCAAATGTAGATATAGTCCAAAATGTACCTCCAGAGCATTTAAAATCATACAGCTTAGGAGTCCTTTGATTCCCAGGTTTTGGGGACTGTACACCTTACTTGTTCAGGGGTTGTTGGAAATCCCTTAACTTTTTTTGTTAGAGCCATTCTCAACCCTGATTATTTCCTTTTTGTGCTTATGCACGAAAACTGGATGAGACAGACAAGAATTTAATGTGTACGTGTTTGCACTTATTAAAAAGATCTATATTATGTGTTTAGATATTATTGTTAGAACTATGTTTGCTACAGAGGAATATTATGTATATTACATATATACATAAAATACCTGTAAATTAAAGTCATTTTAAGAATGAAAGTGAAACTTTATAAAATCTTTGTGTAAGTAAGGCTAATGACATTGGTAAAACATTTAGATTAATTATAGCTGTAGTATTTCATTGTATACTATTGCGTGTAAACAAAACTTCCTTGAGTAGGTTCTAAGATGCATATAGTAATTTTATAAAGGTTGTATATTATTTCTCTATTAGTGATTTGAAATGAAACTTCCATTCTTGGAAGAGTTAGCTTTTCTCCAGTAACCAGTTTATTGTAGCTTGGACAGAATTTCCCATTACACTGGGAAATATGTCTTCTCCTAAGTAAACGGCTTAAATATGAGTGTGTATAAAAACTTATGACCTGCTTTATTGAACATTCAGCTTCTAGTTGGATGGTCATGGATTCATTCATGTCAGAGGTGTCTTTGGTTGACTTAGCCACCCATCCTTTTATGGTTGCTAAATGAGTACAAGTTTCACATGAATTTAATTAGGTATCTTCGTGAGCCTTCTGTGGTTGTAAAGGGTTTGACATGAAGATTGGCACCACTCTTAAAGCCATTTATGGCTAGTCTTTTGCAAATATCATGATTTAGGGTTCATAAATATCATTAGAAATTCACTGGCTTTGGTTTTGCCTGAGCTATTTTTGAGTCATCGAAGTTACCTATTTTGTTTTGTAAACGAAAAGAAATCTAAAACCAAGATTACAGTTTGGCTATAAACAGAGTTGTGACAAGTGATAATACGAAGCATACATTATACAGATATTAAGTTAAAGTATACATTTTAGTTGGTTTTAAAATAATTTTTTTAAATTGGTTGGAGAAATATGATAGTAGTTGAGATCATAGTGAGATATTGGTATACACAGTATGTATACTAGGGCACATGGGTTTATACTGCTGGCACAAGGTTGCTAGATTGTTTTATAAGTTTGATTGATAAGTTTTTGTGGAGCAGAAAAATATTGTTATGATCAAGGTGTAATTTTTATTTCTTTGTCATTTTATTTGTCTGAACCTTGGCCACAATAGATTTCTGTGTTCTTGTTTATTTTAATGTGTAACAAAATATATTGGTTACAAGACAGAAAATTATTTGTTTACATTCACAATGTCACCTGCAGACTGTTAAACTTAGCACAGCTTGATACAACAAACAATGTATGTTAAACTTAGCACAGCTTGGTACAACAAACAATCTATGTTAAACTCAGCACAGCTTGGTACAACAAACAATCTATGTTAAACCTAGCACAGCTTGGTACAACAAACAATCTGTGTTAAACCTAGCACAGCTTGGTACAACAAACAATCTGTGTCCTTAGAGAAATAGGTTTTACTGAGATAAAGATGTATTTAATTTGTAGAACATTTCTAAACCTTAATTTCTACATTTTTCAGGTATCTCTATGAATGTTAAAAACTTGTTCCTACACATAAATCATTCAGTCATAAATGCATCTTGTCACTCATAGTTGCAAAGTTAAAACCTATTAGTGCATGTGACTGGAACCAAGCTGAAAATTTGGTAATATTAAAAATAAAAGTCAGTGAAGCACAAACCAATTACTTGTGTAAAGTTCAATAAAACATCACAATAAGAAGTGGCTGTGTGTGTGTGTGTGTGTGTATAATATATATATATATATATTATAGTATATATAATATTAATATATCACTGAGAAGCTTTATTATATTATTCACATATATTTATGAACACTCAAGAACTATCAGAATTTTGTAGTTTAATTTTAAAGTATATACATGTAAATGGGTTGTCTTACAAATGTTATTGTATACTGCATAATATTGATTCAGTGATTAAAATATATGGGTTTGAATGCTGGAGTTGTAATGTTTTTATCAATTTATGCATATTGGGCATATATAAATGCCTCCTGAGTTGTAAGTTTCATGGTGTGTGTACAAACAACCATTACATATGTGTATTTATTTCATTTTGTAGTCAGTACAGGTGATTAAATTTACTTGGATTTTATGAAAAATCAATATATTTTCAAATTATATCAGTAAGTGAAAACCTTAAGTTTTAGAAAATGAAAAAGAACGCCATCAAATGTTATCCAAACAAAATAATGGAGAAGAGTACACCTGCTTAATGTTAATCAGCTGAAGAACATTATAGTAAAAAAATATAATCGGTGAGAGAATCCAACTGAAAAATAATGAATTCTAATTAGTTTAAGCAAGATATTTATCAAATTGGCTATATTCATTCCTGGATTAATTATTAGTTTGGTTCAGTGTAGGTATCTGGTTTGATAAGAAGTTAATAATAGTGTAAACCTGATGTCTGTACTTTCACACTAGTACGCTGTGCATATAAAGATGCATTTGAGATCTTGCTGTGCCTGTTTCTATGCTATTTTTGTATGAGAAGAGTAATCTATTTCTGGTAGAAGATAACAATGTGGAGTATGCTTGTGAATCAAAGCCTACAGTGAAGTGTAGATTTCCGAGAACTGAAAAGGACTTGTATAGATCGAGTAATAACAAAATTAACATTCCGAGCATGCTCTAGTATATGAGAGGATAGCATTTTCTCTACACACACACACGTGCGTGCGTGTGTATATTCGTAAAGTGATTTTTTTTTCTCTTTTCATTCAGACATCAGCTAGTATTGGGCCTTAACCATTTCTTAAATTATTTGTACATGGAATGACTTACAGTATCTGTATGAAATAATTGTTAATTTGTATCTGACTGTAAGTTGATTATAATTTGAATATTTCTAATACCATTACCATTTAATCTACTGAAACTAAAATTATAAGCTGTGTATATAGAAGATAAGGAGGATAAAGCAACTCAGGATGTAGTACATGTAAAGCAAGAACAAAAGTTAGGCTCTTCCTTTCCCATCTAAAGTCATTGCAAATGTTACAGAAGCTATAGACATCTATAGCTTATATAATTACATGTGTAGAGGATGATGTCTATTGTACTGTTTTTATAAACTTATCATTTATAGTGTGATAGTTTTACAAATTACTAGCTTTCAGGTTTGTGTAATGTGAATTCTATGATCTGTTTCTGTGCATGTTTGCCCATGTTCTATTTGGCCTTACTTTGCTACTACTAAAATACTAATTAATAAAAGATGGGTTTATCTAAGCCAGAATACTGGGAAAAAGCTGGTTTACTTTGACTCAGTATATCTAGTGCTAGCCATTTGTTACGTAATGTCTATTTGCCATTGAGATGATGATTTTAATCCAGAAAAACAAGCAATTAACTGAAAATTTTTAATTTTTCAGTTTTTCCTACTTTCTCAAAAGTGTTGTTCGTATAATGTGTGCAAGTTGTCAGTATAAATTATCAGTTATTTAGAATTAGACATGCATTTGTACGTGTGTGTGTGTGTGTGTAATTTTCTTCAGATTCATAGTGTACCATTATGTGGGTGTGTCTTAGTTATACTTACTTTTTATCTTAAACACAAACTTTAGAGGTACCATTCCTACTGTAGTGTTTATAAGGTGTATTTTAAAAGTTCTTTCTGCTACTGAAAATTATTTGCCTATTACATACTGTGCCAGATTTTCACAGATCTCCAGTTTATACCAGAAACTAATAGAGGTATGTTTAATGGAATCATGTGGTACATGAAAACCAGCCATGAGGACTTAGCACTAGCGATCCTGTGTATGATGTTTAGTGTGATGCATTTTTAATCTACATAAATATAGTACATCTATCACTTTCTTGAGGCTCATGGACTTAACAAGGTTACTTGAAGGAAGAACCCAATGATTAACCTCTGGGGAAAAACCTTCAGGTGCAAGTTTGAAAACTATAATTGGTTTCTGGGACAATTTGGAAAAAGTTTTCTTTAGCTTCAGTCTTTCTTGGTGCATTACTAATGTTATATAGGAAAGGTAATTATTGTTCAAGAATAAAAATAAACAGAATATCCAAATGTTGATGTAGTGGTATGTTTGAAATCTCAGAAGAGGTTGTCTCTTATGAATGGTTTGAGTTTTGAATTTTTTCTAAATGGTGAGAAGAAGGTGGGAACATAAATATGAGTTTTATCAAAAACTATAACTACATTTATTTCATGAGAAAGGAAATGGTAATCATTTTATGAATTTGAATACCCAAAATTCAAAAAGCATGCCTAGATAGGTGAGTTGCTAATTATCTACAGTTATAAGCTGAGAAAAAGAAAGGAAATAAAGTTAATAATTAAGTTTGGTACTTTTAACTTCTGAATTTATATTGTACTTTCAACAAGTAAATAACTTCTAACGATGAGTAGTCACCATATCTGCTGAGGTTCAAACACTAAAAAATTAAAAAAAAACTGTACAAAGTTCAGGTATATACATTAGAAAGTCTATTGAGAGAAATTACTTATACTGATGTTGATCATATCCATTGTGTTGATAATTTGTTTCCAATGCTTTAGTTACTATACTACCATTGGATGAGACTAGTTGTGCCCACCATTGCAAGAGTTCACAGAAACAATGTAATTAGTAAAAAGTAAAAGTTGACTTAAGTCAGCAAAGTTCACACTACATGTAAAGTAGTCACATAAGCTTGTGATATTGAAGTGAGTTTTGTGAAGATAACAAAGTTGACTTTTGTAGTACCAAAATATTAGCAAGAACTTAATGGAGTTTGGGTGCTATAAAAAAAACGATTTGAAACTAGTTCCCCTCCATCTTTGGAATAGGTCCAAGAATCATTGGTATTGAAAGATTTGTATGGCGGTGTCAGAAATATTCTTTCTCTTATCAAATAGAAACCAAGTTTGCAGCAGTATCAGCTAGAAATAGAAACTAGACAATATCCAGCTAAATTTGTTTACTGTACTCGTCTTGTATCAAAGTATTTAAACATCCTGATTATTTGAAGCAACTTTCGTTGCTAAGTTGAACATGGTCTGTGTCAAGCATGGAATTTTTGCAGTTGAAATAACTGAAAATTTCACCATTCTGTAACTTTTTCTGAATATATCTGTTTTAACATATGTCCTGGTACTTTCACATTTTCTGCAGGTGTTCTGTATGTAGTAATAACATTTTTGTTAAGTTAATGTCAAAAGGTCACAAACATACCAGTGTTTTTTCTTACATGAAGTTTACTTATGGCAATGGTCATCTTATAGAATCTTGGATCAAGTTGACCCTGTGTCCCCTTCCCAAGACAGGGCAAGTACATCTTAAAGAGTGACACACATTCTACAGTTTGGTATGACTTGGGGGTACTCTTTCTTGAATGTGTTATTTGGAATAGCTGGGAATGTAAGTAGTCCATAAATGATTGCATACTGCAGTTGGACATTGTTTCTGACATAAATGTGTGGTATAATGTAATTATATCTATCCTTGGCCTTTGTAGACGTTTTAAAAATGTCTCCTCTCCAACAGCTAATGAAGTTACAATGGAAAGTTGTGAATTATCCAGCTTAGTGAAATACACTTATAAAACTTTATTTTTTCCCGTAACTTAACAGTTGTGAATCCACATTTTGCAAATACACTGATATTTCAAGTTAAAGTATCTGATGATACAGTAGCATGTTATATGGATAACACACTTATTGGTCTCTTCTTGGAAAATGATAGTTCATAGGTAACTATCACTCACACTATACTAGATTAAGGGATATGGAAACATGAAAATGTGTAGCTTGTTATATGAAATGTCTTATATTTATAAGTGTATATTTTTGTTTTACAAGTTGTTTATTTTTTATGTGAATAAACTATATTTTCTTATTAAATTTTGTAGCATAGTCATGATTTGATTTTTTTTTAAGGTTAGATCATTCAGGGACATTTTATTTTTGGTCTTAAGGGCTAATTGTTTTAAGTATGGGTTCATTTATTTACATTATCTTTGTTGATGACTTCTTTCAATTGATTGTTTTTTTATTCAGAATTCATATTTTCATATTGCTACATTTTCGTTTATTATACTTAGGTTTGGTATGTTTCTGAAATATACCTTGCTACTATTTGTTTTCTGTTTTTCATTTAATTTGAGTATGTGTGTCTCCATGTGTGTGGGTGCACACACACACACACACACACACACACACACACTAATATAAAGTGTAGGTAACAAGTTTAAATTCCATATGTTATGAAAAATTCAGATTTATACAAAAACATAAATCTTAAATTACAACATTAGATCTTACTTCACAGAGACAGAGATTCATTAAACCAAAAAATGAAAACAAAGGATCAAAGATCTGGTAAAAATTATATCATTTCAGATAAATTTCTTTTAGGATACAAAGTACTTCTACTTAGTTACTTGTAGTAATCAAGCTACAAGTTTAAAATTGTTTACTTTCACACTTTTCATTAAGATATGTGTTGTTATGGCCAATGAAGCACCTATGGTCTACTTTAAACCATCTTGGAGATAGCCCATTGTATAGTTTTGTGCTTAACTTACAAACATTTAGTAATGATGATAAATATTCACATCATAATGTGATACTATTTAGAATAACCTATGTTATCCAGTCTGCAGATACCATGTAACAGGATGTAAAAAATTCAAGTTTCATTATAACAGTTTCATTGTTTTATATCTCCATCTATTCTGTCTTAAAGGATTTTCTATTCACTTAAAACATTGTATAATTATCATAATGCTTTGTGTCAATGAATCTTCTAATTGATGTAATTTTTAATTAGACTCCATTTTGCAGAACATTTGGAGGTTTCATGTATCATAATATGAATTTTTAATACATATTTTCCATTGACAAATTGATACTGCATGTACTTGTCTTGTACTAGTCAAGTACAGTAATATCTATTTTTGTTTCCCCATTTCTTCAATACTTCAGCTTCACTTTTAATTTTTCTCATAGCTTAAAATAATTATTCTAGGATGTCTGTGACAGCTTTTTGTTTCTTGTGGAGTTAAAGCTTGCAACTTATTGAAAGCAATACTTAATACAAGTACTATGGTAATAAAGAAGCTTCTGAGTGTATTAAATGCTTTAACTCTGTGCTTTATTTATTGATAAACAACTCTTTCAGTGCCAGATTTATTTTTAGATATTTAAAAACAAGTATATGCATTTTAATATTTCTTTACGTATCTGAACTTGAATCTAGTAATTAAGAAATTTATTGGGCAATACTATTTCATTTCTTCATGATGATGCAAAATTTTGAACTTGAATGACAGTGCTCTAAATAGGAACATAGGAGTGACCATGTCAGAGAAAAGAATGAAATTTATGGAAATACACAAATTTATAAAACATTATTATTTATGATACCATGGTATTTCAAGTCAAATAAACTTTACCATTGAAAATTCAACATTTTGTCTTTACTTTTGTTTGATTTGAATGGCTCAACTCTATGTATATACAATTACTGCATGTGTAATTTCATGCCTGTAGTTTGTAGTCATGCATAACAACTCCCTCTTGCCTCATTTATTGTTAAGTTGTTGTGGTTCACTACCTCAACAAGTACCTCATAAGAGTGAAGTTAATCTGTATACATAGTTATACAGGCTGACAAATCTTCATTGTCAGACTAGCTTGGTGCTAAAGGATTACTTTAAACCTTTGTTTAATAGATAGCTTAGAGTTTGACCTTGTAGGGTGAATGTATGCTTGTAACTCTTCCTTGATTTTTTGTAACAGGTAAACAGGTTAATTTCTTTAAAGGATTTGGTACATGATGTACAACATTCTGTAAAGCAAGTTCAAATTATTCTATTGGGTATGAGGAAGTTTGTAGATCATATCCAAAACCTTTTCTATACAAAGTAAATATTATTTTCTGATAAAATTCAAATGATTAACTTGCATTCCAGTCAGGCTTTTTTAAGAGATCTACATGATCACAGTTCTTCCATGTGTTAAGTTTCTCTGTTTATCAATAAAAAGCTCTTTATTATTTATGTATAAATTTGTATACTCACTGTGACAGTTGTTTTTTTAGGTTAATGTCCATGCAGTTTCAACTAAACTTGGAGATTACAGATTTATATAATACATATATCATTTCTTTGGACCATTATATTTGCAGACTATATTAAATTTTTTGGATACAAGTAAAGAGTGCAAATTAAATATGATACAGTATGCTTTATTATGAAGTAACTTAGGAATCCAAGGTTCTGTTTCATACTTCATTGCTATACTTTTATAATGTTATTAAATTTTGTCCAATGAGATACTTGCCTCTTAAAAAAAGTATTTCATTCCATATTTTATTTTATAGAATGAAAGTAAGAGTAGATAAGTGTACAATACACTAACGAACTATTTTAGTAGGGCCTACCCACATATGCTAATAAAAACTGCATTTATAACGCTAAAAACCGGGTTTTGATACCCGTGGTGGGCAGAGCACATATAGCCCATTGTGTTGCTTTGTGTTTAATTAAAACAAACAAAAGCTGCATGTTCAAAATAGATTAATCATGTGACATGTTAAGCAATTACTTGCACTGTGTTTGGTTAAGTATGAGCAAGGATCAAGGATCTTTCTGACTTTCAAAAGGGTATGGTAGTAGACTCACTATAAAAAAGCACTTTCTATGGTTGGCTATTTAAAAACTTTTGTTATTGGTGTTAGGAGCAATAGTTGAAGAAACGTACCTTTCACTAGTAAAATCTGTACTCGCCAAACACGAGTGACTAACCAGTTAAATGTTGCATTAAATCAACAGTCACTCTAATTTTCTATTGATGTGTGATTCAGTGACAAACCAATACTCTTCGAAGAGTGTGCTAGAGTTGAACAAAATACATTCGTAGATATTACGAAGTTTGTTACGCTGAGTCCAGTTTATTACCGTGGTGAAATATTTCATTCATTTATCAGGTGAAATTACTATCATAGTAGCAAATCAGTGCGTGTTTTTTTTATGGACGCGCTAGAAACCTGCTATGTCTGTTATAAACTCGTAATCAAATTTTATGTGATAACACACTTCCTGTGTGACAAGACCTGTAAATTTAAGTAAAAAAATGTTTGTCGTCTTTAATTTTCATACAGTTTTCACTGTGTAATCATTTTATTTTTTTTATTTTTTTTCTGGCTGTTTTAATTTGTGTGACTAATGAAGAACCAAACTAAATGTATGAAACAACTCAGTGGATAATTTTTCTTTCCACTTTAAATATAAATCTTATCACTCTATAAATATTTAAAAAATAGTGATTTAAAATATTGGGATTAAATTAATGTTGGGCCTTGAATGCATCCTGATAGACCTAGTTAAACAATACTGGCCTGAGGTAAGGTACAACGTAATAAAACTGCTTGCTCGTGTACCTATATTAACGTTAAGACAAATTCCAGAGATACCTTAGCCAAGTACTCTATCAGTTTTGTCTGCTCTTAAGTGAAAGGTTATTCAACCCAAACGATTTTTTCGTACGTACTTGTACAAGTTGTAATCATAACGTGAAAAACTTACGATGAACGCAGCATATTGTTTCGTGAGGCGAGTCCTTCACATGTGAGCACATTCGTTTGATGTTTGTTTTTTTCTGATAAATAATCCTTGTATACGGTTTACAGTGATTAAAACTGTAAAGATGCATATCTCATAAATCCAAGAAAGTATGTCGGTACTCTGTGTAAAAATAATTTTAATAATTCTGGTTTTAGGATAGGAATTATTTACTAGTGGGAAATTAATGAGGAACTTGTAGGTATAAAAGTGAAATTATTTGTTTTTGAAATGTTATTTCGTGTCTGTTCTTGTAACATTTTGTACATATTTCCTAATTTAGCGTCATTTCTTCAGATTTACTGCTGGTAATGGCTGTTGTTCCTATGTCACTAATGCAGTGGGATTAGGTCAGTTAACATGCATACGCATTAGTTGGAAATATTACCTGTCTGGAAACTACAAGTTGATTTGGTCAAAATTGATAAGTGTAAATTATATGTTGACAGTTTGCTCTAATTGATTATGTCGAATTTATAATTAAGCGTCAGTTAGAATGTTGTAGTACTTTTGTTAGTTTGTACTTCAATAAATATTTTTAATTCATAAGTATTATTTTAACAAGTTACGTATGCAAGTAAATGATTTAATAAATTGGTATAATCATAAATATCACATTATAAATAATGTGAAATATCAGATAACGTTATGTGGGTTTTCATAGATCGCTGATTTTTTTTCTTCATTTTTAGTCTTAATTTTCCTAGTTCATAAACCTTTTGTACCAGGTAGTTTTGCGGATTTTCTGTTATTGTGTAAAAGTAGTTTTTACGTATTTATTCAACGAAATAAGTTATTCAGACGAAAGTGTAGATGAGTAAATGTGTCGGGAAATAACGGTTTTTCTTATTGCAGTAAGTATATGGAATCTCTGTTAGCAGATTGCAGTAAGTGTAATATACTCCCAGTTAAGGAAGATTGCAGGATGTAGGATATAATAAAATCTCCCTGCTGTTCAAGTGTAATACTATATGGGCATTTTTGTTAAATAAAGTATACAACCCAGATAATGTTAGTACATGATTTTTAGTTTTAATAATTCGTTCGTTATCGTTTTATAAAATCATTATCCCAAGTTTGCTAGCTGTTTGCAGTTATATTACTTAATCTATTCTATATACCAGCCTGTTTACAAGTTTTGTCGCCTTTTGTTATATATATACACCAACAATCCCAGACTAAAACGTCTAACACTACAGACATGAAACCAGAGTATCAGCAGCTCAGTACTAGGTGATAAGGTATTTAAATATAGTTGCTCTAATTTCTGAAGGCCTGTATGATACAAATGGAAACCAGAACAACAAAAAGAAGTAAGGTAATAAATGTATTTGCTGTAAACACTAACTTATGTTTGTGTGAAAAGCTTTTTATTTTCAACCCTTTATTACTTAAGAACAAAATTCACACACTATTATAATTTTGGTAATAAAGTTAGAAATAAAACGATATTTGCTTTCCAAGTAATAAACTTATTTCGCTTTAAAAAGCGACACACTAAATGTCCAGTTAATCCTGAACGTTTTATTTTAATTTTAGTATGTTATCCAGATACGTTTTTCTTTTCGTTTGCGCAGTGGGAATCTTCCTCTCGACGATATTGAACGTACGTTTTCTGTTGATGGTCATTGTTTGCTCATGTTGGTCAATTTTGAACTTTCTTAGTATTTTATGCCAGCCTTTAGAAACTAAGTATTGCATTAAAGAATATTTGAAAATCTTAAGAATACTAATAAATCAGTAGCATAAGTAAAATACCGCTGCATTAACCTCGGAATTAATATGTAGTTGCGAAATACAAAACAAATATATGGTTATCTCTGAAAACACGACTTGTAGGACACTTAACATTAGGTAAGTACAAATAGTATCGTAGTATTCGTATCAGAACCTGTTCAGTTCCAGTAACCTTTAAAACGTTTCACACACATCTTGCAACAGTTATGGATGAGTCTATACTACAGGGTGGCCCGTAAGTTTCTACCCATCCATATGTTATGTTATATTCAATTACGCATGTATTATACATTTTTCTTTTTTTACAGAGAAATATGGCCGATGTAAGTCCGCTTACACTTGAAGAGCGTATTGTTAAAAGTACGTGGATACATGAGCGCAAGAATACTGGTGACAGCAAACAGATACACTGGATACATAAGATATATGGATTGGTAGGGACTTACGGGCCACCCTGTATATATATATATATATATAGAGAGAGAGAGAGAGAGAGAGAGACACACACACATACAGGTCAAAGACGTTTAGAATGAAACTAAAAAAATCAGTTATTTTTCATGACGAGTTCTTGTCATCATTTCTGTATTGAGTTAATGATGCAAAAGGACTAATAATGGAAAATTAATTTCTTAAGTTTTAGTTTCATTTTAAATGTTTTTAGTTTGCATTATTTTCAATGTTTTGTTTTATCACCTATTTACATATCATATTTTTAATAGTTTATAAACAAGTTATGTATTATCTGCTTTATTAACTTGCAATCTTTGATTAAATGTGTAATCTAAATTAACAATATTATTATACAAAATGCTTATTATCTAGGCATCTGAGGGTCGTGGGTTCAAATCCTTGTCACATCAAACATGCTCGCCCTTTCAGCCGTGGTTACGTTATAATGGTACGGTGAATCCCAGTATTCGTTGGTAAAAAAAAAAAAATAGCCCAAGACTTGGCGGTGGGTGGTGATGACTGGCTGGCTTCCCTCTAGTCTTACACTGCTACATTAAGGACGGTTAACGCAGATAGCCCTCGTGTAGCTTTGCGCGAAATTCAAGCCAAACCAATTTCCTAGGCAATGTGTGAATGTATATGAACGTGTTTTGACCACATTTGTTCCATGAACTCGAATTGTTTAAATGTGGCTCTTCGCAAATATGTTTGTTTAGATTAAAGAGCCACATCACAAAACTTACTAACGTTTCGGTCATCACCTATTTTTGGTAAGAAAAATATGCTGAAAGCCTGAGTCTGTTTTAGTCTGGCTCTTGATTGTGGCGCCTTTAAAGCATGGTTCCACTCTTGGCCAATTGAAATGAGTATAGAATTTCATATTAAAAACCGCACATTTTATTTATTTATATAGTTATTTTAACACGTCTTTTCACCGTTTGATACCTTACACTGAAGTATTATTTGTTAATCTCAGAACCCGTACAGTGCAGTAGAAGTAGATCTTGTAAAACGAACATTTAAATCATCGTAAACGATATCAAAGCAACCATACCATAATTTAGTGTGTGGACGTTTTTCTCTGTGAAGTACTATGAGTTAAATAGATACCCGTTGTTATTGATGAGGATACTTAGTGATGAACGTAGCAGTTGTCTTTCACAAATGTTAGTAGAACATGGCGGGAAACTACTGTTTCGTGTAATAGGCATGATCTAGATGGGAGCCCATTGATAATTTTATTCTATGTAAAAATTACATGGGATGTAGGGCCCACAAAAATTAGTAGCTCCTGGGCCCACACAACCTTATATTCGCCACTGGTAATAAGTTAAGTCAATTTATCTTAGTTTTTGTTTTATTTTCATTGCTTATATGGGTGTCCTCCTTCAGTTTTATCATTCTCAGCACAAAGTTGTAAAATATCTAATTTTTAAATCGAAGCTGTTGTATTTTTTGTTTTAGAGGGATTTTTTTTCTATTTCATTGTTGTTGATGATAATCCGCTTAAATATTAGCGTGTACATATACATGACGTACAGAAGCGTGTGTGGATAAATTTAATAGTTAGTATGAAATAGTCTGACAGTAACGCTTTCCAGAAAAGACGATGCTATATTTTTGGTTGCCTAATTTTTACTGCATTACTCCAGAAGCTTCTGAAATATTGAGTGTTGGTGCTGGGAATGGAAATTGTAGTGAGAGGGAAATGACTGATTGACGGGTACATTTATACGGCACAAAACATACAAGAATCCCAAACTATGCGAGTTAATAAGAAGGTGCTAGAAAGCGGGCAGGACATCATGGTTTGTTTAGAGACAATAATCTTGTATACCGTGAGGTTATTAATGTAATTTATTTTCTGTATTATCGTTATGATAGCTAAAACAACGTAGGATCAGAAATTTAACAAATCACAAACGATGAAACCCCCACGTGTATTATTTTAAACAGTACCACGTCGTCTTCAGAGTTAAAGACTATTTTGTCACTTTTATGAGTCGTGATATGTTTTTGTCAAGTGAGGAAAAACCACAAGTTCTGTATTACATTGTGCATCAGTCATCACCATTTATCATTTGTAAAACGTTATCGTCTCGTAAATCTGTACAGAACTACTTTTGTCGAACTACAAGAAAACAAGAAACAATATTTGTGTGTTAATTTTCAGCTGATTCTTCTCCCGTATTATTTATGCTTGTGTCGTAATGGAAAGAATACATGTCTCATTTAGCAACTTCTTTAACCTGTTCAGTGCCGTAGACGAGATAACTCGTCCAAGCCGATCGGTAACACAGTGCCACGGACGAGTTAATTCGTTCCCAATAATACCTAACTTCAATGCTAGATGTCAGCACCATACATGCATTTGACCTACTTACAAATTGTTTCACTTTCGATCCAAAATGGCGTCACGAAAAACGTTACAAAATGAAGAAGCATTAGAGTTGTATTTTAGCAGCTGAAATACTTGGCAGTCAACAGGTTAAAACTGAAATAATAGAACTGTGCTTAAGAATTACAGAAGTTACAAGATTTTTATTGCTTTAAGAAACGCAAGTAATAGTAATCCACAGTATCCATTTGGTGTTTCAGTTTTATGTTTAATAAAATGTTTAGAGGTTGGGCATATCCTGATTGTCAGTGTGCCAGGCTTCGAATTGGAAGCCTGGATGTAACCTGCGATATGTCGTTGAACACGTTCAGTATTGGTAATTGTGGGGACTGCATACCCTTGATGGTCATCTCCTCGGTGAAGATTAGTCATGTAAGGGAGAATGCTGCTGACCTTTTGCCCTTCCTGTGAGCACTTCCGAATTGAGGGGTCTCTAACCTGACCGTTTAGTCCACTACGTTGCGTGACATTTCATTCAAGTTGAAAATTCGAAATGCGAATTATTACAAAGCATAGAATCGAAGCAAAACGCGCGTATTATTGGTATTATTTTTCTAACATATTTACACAGATACTGATTAATTTGTTTGTTTGGGGCGTTATTTTTGATTTGTGAACAAGATGTGTAGTATAGTTGTAAACGAACGTGCCCCATGTTTATATGTGCGTGAGTTTACAAACTGTTTATATAATCTATATAATGCGACATTTTTACTGAATACGTGTATAAGACGTTGAGAAGAGGCGATTCTAGTTGACCTGGTTTTGTTGGGGTTTTCTTCCCATACATTAGTGCAGACAAATAAAACGTTTTAATGTTGGGGTGATTTCAAGGTGTTGGAAAGTAAAACTGCAAGCGGTGTATGGACTGTGAAACTGTTGTCCGTGTTGAATGCTCCTATATTGATTTGTTCAGTTGCTTGTGTGTGATGTGGGTGTAGAATAACATGGTAGTGTTATCGATAGCTGTTGTTTACACTCCAGGCCTAATCCAAAAGTGAGTTGTGTCTGTCACATATAATAGATGCATCAACATTTAACGTGTACGAAATAGCTAAATTAATGTTCATTTATTTCAATATATTAGTTTATCCCCCGCTAGTACAGATGTGAGTCAACAAGGTTTACAACGCTAAAATCAGGGGTTCGATTCCCATCGGTGGGCTCAGAAGATAGCCCGAAGTGGCTTTGCTATAAGAAAACACACATACACATTTGTTTATTTATATTTTCTTTTGGTTTTGGTTTCGATGATAAATACTATACCAGATGTACTATCAATATTCATTAATGACCACATGCAACTCAATACCTAACGTATCTTACTATAAAAGATAATCCATGATGTGTATATGTGTGTGTCAGTATCCATGGTTTACTCGATTATCGTAATATTTGTATGGTAACGTGAAATTGTTCAATGTTGTACATTGGTCATTTTCTTTTACAATTTTTGCTCGAGAATGACAAAAATTCCCAGTAATAGGGTACATTTTTTTCCTTTATATACTTTTTGCTTTTGCCAGCCAGAGTTGACTGATTCATTATTATATTATATTAGATTTTTGTAGGTCAACTGAAAACTGTCCAATGTTGTACATGAGTTATTTTGTTTTAGGATTTTTGCCCGAGAAGAAGGTTTTATATAATCCAATTATATATTATCTGACTCAGCTAGTATTATATAACATTTAGGGAAAAAATTACTGATATGAAACAGACGCTAAATAAACGTGACCTTCTAATGTACGTGATAAACTTTCATTAAACCTATTTGTGATTGTTTTATTTTATAGCTACGAAAGGGTATGGCTGAAAAGTTGAAATTCTGTCGGTATTTTATTGAATACAAGTTGTTTTTCAGTTTCTTTTCAATCCAACTGACAAATTTTGTTTTTTTGCGTGTTACAACACTTTAAGTGTAAATAGTTTTCAAAATAAAATGCATTTGGCTCCAGAAGTTAATGACGCCAAACGTGCATGACCTGTAAGCTGCGGAAGCGTTAAAATGTGATGGCCAATCTCACTAGTTGCTGGTAAAATAGTGACCCAGGATTTGTCTGCTGAAGTAATTCATTCTGCTAAAAATATGCTTTTGCATAAAAAAATATAGCCAAGAATTTTTAGAGATATATACAATTGCTACAAAATATATGTATTTTAATTACCCAGTGGCGAAAGATAGGATGCCACTGAATAATTAGAATGCTTTTCCATGAACAAGATTCTGTTTCTATTATTGGCGGCTTGGCTTCTACGCGTTTGTACGTATTGACTTTAATTTTGAATCCAAGTGTTGTAAAACCGAATTTAGGTAATTCAGAACCCTAACTAGGATTTAAAAGAATACTACATGTCGTAAATACATGCTCAGCCAATTCACTCAAAAATGTTTACGTTTCATCGAGAGAAGGAAGAAGTGACGAAGCTGTGGATATCTTAAGGACAAAGATAAAAACAAAACTGGTCGACAGCACAATATTCACTAACAGCGAATCTCGGTATGAAAGTTGCTCATTTCTGTTGAAGGATTGAGGTTCGTAATGTTAGTAGTGGGTTTGAGAAAGCTCTCAAGAAAGCAGCCATACATCAAAATAAGCCAAACAATCACTTGCATCTAAACTTTTCTCAGTTTTAATTATCCTGTTTGCTCTGTTGCTAGATGTATTGGAAATTAGTGAAAACGTTGAACAAAGATTTTTATTCTCGTAGATATAACTGTACATGTATGAGCAATTGTTTTCTAAATATATTCCATATTACGTTTTACTGTGACGAAACATAATTGGATCTAAGACATAAAGCATAAAATAAGGCCATACTCTAAGCTCTTTTGTTTATCATAAGTTTAGTATTTATGCTTTTGTAATTCTGGTTTTCTCTGATGCAGACCTAGCATGATATGACTTGGTCGTTATGGAGCTCCACCTGCAGATCGCGGGATCGAAACTCATCACCGAATATGTTCGCACTCTCAGTCTTATGGTGGTTAGGAACGTTGTGTGACGACGATCATTTATAGTATTCGTTAGCAAACAGTAGCCACGAATTGGCGATGAGTGGTATTCACTAGACGTTTTTTCACTCTAGTTTTATCCCTTCAATGTTAGGGGCAGCTCGCTCAGGTATCCCTCGAGAAGCTTTGCGCGAAGTTCACTCTTTATCAGTAGTAGCTTATCAAGATCATCTTTAAGATTTACAGTTATATATATGACTGGTATTTTTATCCTATTGTTTTTTGTCACTTTTAGATCTTTTCTTTTAGAGAACGTTATGATCAAAGAAGACACCCACAACAAAATATATTGACTAAGGAATACGCCCACAATGCAAAGAAAACCCTATAACTCTAGGGTTTTTATTAATTTATATCAAAACTTCTTGAACCTACGTGTGTTTTCTAACATCGTGAACACACAACACAAATATTACAACTAAGGAATACACCCACGACAAAAGTCTTATTTTCGTTCGAAGAGGAAGCTTTTATAATTTTATTTTGATTGTATGTATCTAGGTATTTCACTGACCTTTCGTAAATTCAATGTGAGTTCACATTTAAAACAAGTACAAGCTACACATGTTGGCACGCAAAATGAAAGTAAATATTGAAAAAAAAAATCACCTTCATGAGAAACTTTATCCAGTTTTTTGTATTTTTTAACACTCCCTTGGGTATTCAGTTGAAGGTCACTTTTCTATAGATATGAATTGAAATAAAAATTATATAAAATTAATATTTCTAATTCATCAAACTCTAAAAGAAAATTTCGCATTCAATGAATCTGGAGTAATTATACATACATACATACATACATATATTTGGTTTTCTTGTATTATTTGTACAGTTTATTCAGTACAATTTCGTGTACTTTATTAATTCGTAATGAAAATATTTAATGTATTCTTGATGAAGGAAAGCATGAAGTTATTCAAAAACTATTGATTTTGTTACGTAATTCACTAGTCGTACACAGAAAATCTGATCTTCCACTGGCTCAGTGCGTGTCTCGTATAATTTACACTTGGTTTTGAATGTTGACAGAGTTTCAGAGTCCCAGAGCCATTCTTTTAAGTTTATTTGCTAGGTCGGGAAACAGAGAACGAAACTGAATTTATTACGTGTATAAGTTGTAATATAACGAATGCGCTAACGTTATGTAAACAGTTAAAGTATTCTCTACGTAACTCACAATGAAGTTAAGAATCCATTCTACACGTTTCTTTTGTGATAGTTTATAACAGTTTTAAAACTATATAACAGTTCTCTGTTTTTAAAATTGTAATGAAGATGTTAATTCATAATAAAATAATGTGTAAATACGAGTAAAGATTACACTTTTTTAATTAAGCTACTTTTATTTTTTTATTATATTTTTACGGTATCTAGACACATCACATTAGCCTGTATCTCTCCATTCTAATAAGAAAATGAAAACACTTTATGCTTAATACTATGAACTTGTTCTTTGGTGAAATAAATTGAGCAATGTTTGGTGTGTTCAAGAAATCTCTTGATTACTTTTAGGGTAATATCCTGTATTAATAATTGATGCAGCTGTTAACAAGGCCTTTTCCTAAACTACTCGATTTTTGTTCGACATAATAAAGGCATAGTTGGTGCGAAACATCTGTGCTGGAAACTTACAGAATGCAAGAGAATAAAACTTAAACTTTAGAGAATAAAGTGCTTAAAAATTATTCGTAGTTGCTTTTTAAACTGTCTTAAGTTATTTGAGTATAAACTTTTGTCTTGCTCATATTGGTCGTACTATTTTATGCGTGATTATAGGTAAATTAATTAATAAACTGAAAAATTTCAGATTTACCATGGAGTAATAATATGGGATTTGATAGAAATGTATCTAGTTTGCACTTGATAAACTTAATTACCAAGACTCTTGCACTGTTTATTTAAAGGCACCAAAGAGAAAAATCTATGACAAATTTCACATTCGAGGCTCAGACAATTAGATAACTGTAGTGTGTGGAGCAATCAATCCTTTAAAAGAAAACAAAATGTTAATAAAACTCCTCTCCTTATAAGAACAAGAACATAACCTTCATTAGGACTGTACGTAAGGGTTTGATTATACCGTTATTGATGTAATTTTGAAATGTCGTACAAGGAAACTGGAGTTTGTAAAAAATATATTTTTTCAATAAAAAGTACCACTTTTACTATATAAAAACATTACAGTTTATATTAGTAAACTTAATGAACATCTTGTTTTGGATATTAAATCGTTTTCATGCAATGAGTTGCACGTGACTAAATAACACAATTCAAACACTTCTAAAAAATTTTTTCTGATTTTTTGATCAACTATGAATACTATGATTTTTAATTACTGGAAGAAACAGCTATCCATAGAGTGGCTTTTGTGCTACTCAAAATAATTGGGAATTTCGGGCATCGGAACATAACAGTACAAGGAGAGGTTTTATTTCAGAAAGAGGGAGAAACTTTGTTATCAGAATCGCAAACAAATTATCAAATAGCTCATTTCATTCCCACCATGGCCAGGTTGTTAAGGCACTCGACTCGTAATCTGAGGGTCGCGGGTTCGGATTCCCGTCACACCCTACATGCTTGCCCTTTTAGCCGTGGGGACGTCATAATGTGCGGTCAAACCCACTGTTTGTTGGTTAACCCAAGAGTTTTCAGTGAGTGGTGTTGACTAGCTGCCTTTCCTCTAGTCTTACATTGCTAAATTAGGGACGGCTAGTGTAGATAGCCCTCGTGTTGCTTTGCGCGAAATTCAAAAACAAAATAAACCTCATTTCTCTCATATAGTGCTCCCCCAGTAATTCACCCTTGTAGACTCCATTCATGTGGTAAGCATAGTTAGCCTTTCATACAATTTTGTGCTTTATAACAACTGAAACTTCCACAACATTTAAGATTTACATCAGTGTTGAAACACATTTTCCCTGTTTTATTCATCTTCTGCTAGTTTGCCCTGGCGAGTTCGTGGTTTCTGGACCTGCAATGCTTTAATCTAATGTTCGATTCTTTGCATTGGACGGATTGCAGATACCTGTAGTGTTGTTTAGTGTTAAAAAACAACAGTAACATTTTAGCCATCTTAGATACACCATAAAAAATATCACGGAGCTTATTGTTTTGTCAACAATATATATGTTAAAAACGGCTGGTTTTGATTGAGAATTTTTATGTAGAGGAGCGAACAACGTTTCGACCATCTTCGGTCATCGTCAGGTTCACAAAGAGAGAGGTAACTGACCGATAGCTGACTACATGTTTGAAGGTTTTTTTGTTGTTTTTTTTAAAGGTATCTAGTTTTGTTGCTATAAAGAAATATGTCGATTTATGGGAATGAAAGGTATTTTTTTCAAATAAACTTTGTTGTATTTGTTTTTCTTACTAACTGGATACTAAAAAATAATTATCTAAAAATTGAATTTGTTTCATTCGTGCTTTGATTTATAGCACAGCATGTTAGAAATTTATGTAGGGTTAATGTTAGCATTATAATAAACACTTAGAATATACTTCAGATATCCACTCATACATTGCGGGATATCCGTTTTGGGTATTATTCACAGACTGTTTATACCAGAAGCTCGACCTTTGACCTATTCACAGGCCGTAATTGTGTAATTGACTCCCCTTTATAATAACGATAAAATGTTAACTTATTCCTGCACTGATTTAATAAGCGACGCAATGCTAAAGTACCGTATAGAACATAAAGTGCTTACAAAGTATAATCTTACCGGCAGTGCTGGATAAGTGTGAGAGCGAACAGAAATGTTTCGAGTAAGTGAACGTAATTGGTGTTTCCTACTTCGACGAGCTTGTTTTACATCGGACATGTCAGTTTTACATGCAAGTGGTGAAAGGACGTTGATCGAAAGTTGATAGAATATTAACTTAGTTTTATACCATATTAACTTAGTAATTTGCTCAACATTGCTTTAGTCTTCGGTACCTACACCCAGGGAGCACACAGGTACTCCTAGTAACAATAAATTTATTTGAATTAAATATTATTTAAATAAAGTAGCAAGGTTGGCATTATAATTAATTTCTGTAATTCACAAGTTCAAGGTTATTCGTTAGTCTGCTTACGTTCAGTGCAACATATTTTTACGGTGACATCAGCTGTGTAGGCAAAATTTATTGATATATCATTTCGTAATAAAAACTTAGTCATAGAAACAGAAACGACCGTGAACACGCGTGTCTAGATTTAGAAATATCAAGTGTTACTCCTATTTAACGTAGAAATTGACCACACAGGTGAGGGACAGCCAATTTAAGTACTTGAAGAAAATAAGATAATCACTTGTTAGAGCAGGGTGAAGACAAACAAGAGTTTCTGAAAATCCCTGGTTTTATCTCAAGT
Organism: Tachypleus tridentatus; assembly: GCF_004210375.1. Taxonomy (NCBI): domain Eukaryota; kingdom Metazoa; phylum Arthropoda; class Merostomata; order Xiphosura; family Limulidae; genus Tachypleus; species Tachypleus tridentatus. The sequence goes on from NC_134825.1 coordinate 63,494,102, forward strand.
TTCAAAGATCCCACTGGTGCTTGAAAAATATTAAAACCTCGATTACTACCATAAAGTTTGATTTAATTTGTAAGAATATTCACGGCTGTAGCGCCAAATCAGAATGCCCGGATCACGGCGTTGATAAATAAGAGTTTCGGATCGCCCCAGGTTGTTTTGAGGTGTTAGGTATATTCAAACCTAAATACTTGGCAAGAGTGGAATAGATTGCTATTTTGTGTGTGCTGTGTTCGAGGAGAATTTTTAAAGTTCTGGTTATTCGTGCTGACCATGAATACATAGCGATGTTATATGTGAAGTATGACTTTTTTAAAGGTAGTCAAATGCCTCGTAGTAACTCGCATGAATGGATTAACGAGATTTCCACTGTCTCAGTCTAGCGAAATCACAGTCAAGGGAACAGGCTGAGAAATCAGACGGTATAACTGTTTTTATTTTTTGTTTAGCTTTTCCAACTTTACATCAAAGTAACATGGATATATTCAGGTACAACAGTTTAAAAATATTCAGTCTTATTGCCTATAACGTTTTTTAGATTGGGCAAGCATTTTGCCTTTTACCTAGTATAACAATTAATTATTTTACCTAGTATAACAGTTAACTATTTGGGAATATATAAAACTATTAAAACTTCCTTATCATTCTAATCAAGTCTTTCTAAGGTTTTAGTGACATTTATTACTAAGTGGCTTAATTAACTGCATTACACACACACACACACACACACACACACACACACACACACACACCTAATTATGAAGACCCAGCAATAAATTTATTGTTATTGGTAATATAAGAACAGATAAACTAAACTATACAAAAGTTAAGCAAATGGAAATAAAAAGTCGTGTTTTAACATAGCACAAGCACATTTGCAAATTTAATCAGATAATTAATGTAGGAAGTATTAAACTTGCTAATGGGTCATCTGTATACAGAGCACCCCCTACAACACTAACTGTACTGTCTCAAGCAAACTAGAAGGTTGTAATAGGAATAACATCAAAAGGTTTCTTAAGATAACTTTTAATAATTTTTTTCCAGAGTGCATCAGATACATTACAATTTGTTCAGTAATGTTATGGGTGAGTTTTGGAATTTATTTGTTAGGTAGAATAGTACACATGGAAAACTGTTGTATTGTAAAAAAGTATATATCTACTCAGTTATGTATTTTAAATACATATAAAATAATTGTTTGTTGGTTAACTCTCAAATATGGTAATTATAGAAATGTGTGCATATTTACATGTTGCAATTGTAATGACTGATGGCTCGAGAATCTAAGTTAAATGAGCTGGTATTACATTAACCTAGCTCTGCACCTTTGATACTTTTATTGTGTTATGCAAATGCATCATAAAATACAACTCAATCAACAGATTAAAAATTGTTTTGTGGGTAATATTAATGTTTTACACATTCCTTTTAAATTTATCATTTATAATGGTTATAATATATGTAAAGTGAATTGTGTTCAGTAAAAATTGAGAGTTTTAGTGCAGAAATTGGGAAAAAGAGGTTCTCATATTTGGCACTGGGAATGATGCCAAACTTTGGCTTTGTACAATGCTTGTATGTACTTGGAAATCTTTTTTAACAAGTTAAGTAATATCTATACTAAACTTGTTTGAATTGTTTAATGTTATTTAAGACTGTTAGAATTTTTAGGAATTGTTAATTGTCCAAGTCTTCAAAGAAATCTGCATTTTCTAAGACAGGAAGTTATTGCTAAATATAGTTGTTCTTTGATAACTATAAACTTAAGGATGCTGTTGTTTTTTTTTTCATGAACAAATTTATGGAAATAGTGAGTTCAACTTGTTTTTAGCCCTCTGTTGTGTTAGTAGTTGAAACAGTGTGAGAGCTGTAATATGGGATAATTTACTATTTAAAATTTATTTTTACACTCATGAAGAAATTAACTTAATCTAAATCTGATGTAAATACTATACTAAATTATTAGGTTGAGGAATAATTCGTGAGCATTTTTAAATAATTTCATTCAAGCATTACATGCAAGACTATACAATACTTCAATGCATGAACACATTACACCCAAAACATTTATTATGATACTTTATTTCATGTAATACCTAGGTATATAGTATGCATTGTTTTAAACGAAATTGCAAGAAATTAAATGCGAAAAGCAGATGGTGTTGAAAATGCTCGATTTTGTCCACTTGACAGTCCATTTAATGAGCTGAAAATGAAAGCAAAAATTAAAGACATATGAAAATCAAACACACCATCTATTAGAGCAAAAAATTATCTACCAAATGACATGAAATATTTTGTGAAAGCGTTTCATTTATAAATATATTTGTTTGACTTGAAACAATGCTCACAAATTATTCCTCAACCCAATATATATTTTAAGTTATATATAAAAACTATTAAGTTTATAAGATTTGAGCTCGAAATTTTGCTTAAAGAAAAAACGTTTTTGTAAGTATTTCAAAGATATTTTTGGACCTATCCTAGAATGTATGGGTTATATATTTTGTTATAATTTCAGTTGAAGCTCTTTTTGTCACTTGAAAGCTTTAGAATTGGTAGCAAACATAAAACATAAGGAGTGTCATAACATTGTTTTAAGGTTTTTCAGTGTATCACAGTTCATTGCATATTAGAACATGTACTCAGTGTATAAATATTCTTTACTATATTTTGTAACTATTTTGGGGTAGTCAGTGTTAATTTTGTAGTTATCTTGTTATTAAAAATAGTCACTTTCACATGCATATGACTACAGAAGTACTTTTTCTTTAGTAATACCTAGTCTGAATAAATCATATTAAAGGTTAAGAAAATGTGTGCATAAATAAGCACATACATTTGGCAGAGGAGTATGATTGAGTTCTGTTTTCAGTAATGCTAATTTATCTTTGGATGTTATGGGAGGCTACGTTGGTTGCCATCAAATTATGCAGAGTACAAGTACAGTTCTGTTGCTGCAATATTTGTATTCTCTAATTTGGTGTGTTGTCTCACTTGCATTATGAGGGTGGACAAGAGTTAAGATTTATAATTTAACTTTGGCTTTTTTGGACTTCATAACTGTCTTTTACACTTGTGGATTATTGCCATGTTCAAAACCCACTACAGAAGGTGAATGATAGGTCAACATGGGTTTAAGTGATTAAATCCTTTCATTGTTTAATTATCATTTTTCACATTTTTCTAGAAGTTTTTACCTGTGACTTAATTGAGGAAACAGAATGTACCAAAAATCATCTGGGTCCTGTGTGCACAGTTATCTTCTTACAATTTCTTATACCTTTTGCAGATGTTCTTGAACTATTATATTTCATTTAATTTTAAATTTATTCTACACACCTTAAATGCATTTATGACTTATTTTTGTGACTTGTTATTGTTTCTCACATTTGCCCACTTACAGTTTGTGATGTTTTGTAGGATGTTTGTTTACACACACACACACACACACACACACACACACACACACACACAGTAGAATGGAATCCCATGCCCATTTAGTTATCTAAAATTTTTAAGTGTTAGTGAAGACTGAAGTGTGATTGTTTTTCGTCCACCTAAGACTTGCAGCTAGCTATTGTAGATATGGTTGAACTCTTCACACGTGAAAGTACATTTTTATTTGATTTTCTAAAATTAAAATTTAATACAAATCTTCCACTGTTGAATTACAGTATTTAATAATAGTAACCTAATATTAAGTTACTTTTACATTTTAAAATTTGAATTACTTTGTTAATCAGTACTTGTTTCCATGTCTAATAATTAACTCTGCTCAACAGGTGGGACCACTATTTAACCTAAGTGACGTGGTTCAATCTGTTTTTGCTGCTCTTAGATATGACTGCAAATCTGATAGTGTTGCCACTTCTAGCCAACAATGAGTAAGTTGTGTATTTTATTTCTTATTTTGTAACATAAAATAATAAAAAGTGTTGCCACTTCTAGCCAACAATGAGTAAGTTGTGTATTTTATTTCTTATTTTGTAACATAAAATAATAAAAAGTGTTGCCACTTCTAGCCAACAATGAGTAAGTTGTGTATTTTATTTCTTATTTTGTAACATAAAATAATAAAAAGTGTTGCCACTTCTAGCCAACAATGAGTAAGTTGTGTATTTTATTTCTTATTTTGTAACATAAATACTATACATTTTACAGTGAGGTACATATGACTAGTTTATACATCTAGCTTGTTGACAGCATTTGAGAAAATAGTTACATCTTACACCTGTGTATTTTACATATAGTATGTAAATATATTAATGCCAACTGTACGTGCAACAAATTTTTTAGATACAAGGACTATGGAAAAATAGGATAATTAACATTCTAGAACCATTTAGAACCTAATAATAGTTTTTCAGTCACATATATAAACAAAAAATGAAACATCCATTGTGAAATTCAGTACTAAATCTCTTACTCATAATGAATTTCAACTATATAACCTTTTCAGAATTTTGTTAATAACTAACTATGTGTGTGTGTGTGCTTTTTTAGAAGAAAACATCTACATTAATACACCCAATAGCATTGGGAATATTCTATCAGGCAGTCTGAAAATGCAAATTAATAATAATTGATTTTCCATATATCAGCTGTGTTTTAGTTCACAGTATCCCAACATCTAATACCTTTCACTATCAACAGTCAGCTATGAGTATGTAGTTGCATATCATAATCAATTTCTACATGTGCTTATGCATATCTATTTGCTACCTAATTACAACTGCATAGTTTAAATGAAGATGAAAAAGTTTAATCTTTACTCACTGTCATGTACACATGCACTGTCTTTGTTTTTATGTATTTGGTGTTAATATATTGTTTTCTTAATTAATAAGATCTGGTACAGAACAATAAACAAATACTAAATTAGAAAAAGTAAATCAATAATAAAGGTAATGAAAAATATATGTACTTTGTTACATCTTATTGACATTTTGTGTAGAAAACATTACCAATTTATCCAGTTTTTGCCCTCAGATACTGACCAAATTAGAATAACAAATTGCTTGAATTAACATTTCAGAAATAACCTATACTACTCATGTCAAATAAATAAAACTTTAAGTCTAATTAAAAGAAAATTAGGGAAATAGCTTAAAGTAATTTCATTTAAAGTGAAACCATTATTCACAATGTGAAAGGTATATATTAGCCTATTAAAAAGGCACCAACACAAACTTGTATGACACTAGAATTTCCAGATGTATACATTTCTCTGTATGTGTACACATCTCTAAACATGTATATAAAATTATTTTGTAGGGAGTATATCAGACCTAGTTAGAACTTGAGTTATCATGTAACTGTAACCAACTAAACATATAATTACAATATGTATATATGGATAAAAGTTAGCTTAACATTGTGTGAGCTTAAATTATTCAACTAGATTTTTTAATATCCATATACTAACAGAGGAAATAATCACCAATCTTTTATTATGTTGTATATATAAAAAAAAAAAAGCTGATTAATTTGGTTAAGGTTAATGACCATATTTATTTTGTAGTAGTAGATTTGTATCAACTGTGAATAAATTATACTTAGATTACAAGATACGAACATTTAAAATATGTGCGATTCTGTGGTTTTGGATAGTTAGAAATGTTTGTTTTCTTAAAGCAAAGCCACATCGGGCTATCTGCTGAAGTTAGAAATAATGAAAAACTATTATTTCTTTAGTACTAGTTAAATAAAAATTATGGAACAAAATGAAAAGCTATATTGCATATAAAGTATGATTTTATAATGTTCCTTTTTCTTCATCTAATTAATGTTAACTAAATGATGTAGAATAGAAATCTATACTTTGGGTTTGAAAATTTATTTATTATGATTTTGTGAATGATGTTAGGTACTCAAAACCTCACTCAGCTTGAACAGTTGGAGAAAGCAGCTGAGGAGAGAGCAGCAATAGTTGCTAAATATGATCGTGGTCGAGAAAATGGAGCCCAGATTGACTCTTGGGAAGATCCATCTTTTGAAGTGTATCATGTCACAGACCGTTATGGATTTTTACAGTGAGCTAAAACTGAGTGTTTTTGTCTAACTGCTCAGGATTTTGAAGGCTAGATTTCACACTATTTATCATTCTTCAGTAAATTATATCTAAGTATATGGATATGTATTGTAGAAAAGTAAGGCAGTTTTTAATATTTAAACTGTGTAAAAGATTCAACAGTTAAAGTATTTACCACTCCAATTTATATCTGAACTTGCAACATTCTTCATTATCATTCAGTTCAATATGATTTTGATAATGTATGAAGATTTCCCACCATAGTAGATGTGCTAGACTTCAGGTGTAATCCATTGCACAGCATGGGAAATGGTGAAGAAAATTGTGAGTGTTAGCATTTCTGCTCGTGTCTGAAAGAGACTTACAGCACTGACTCCACTGATTGATTTTTGTGATATTCTTGGACTTTTAGGTATCAGTGGAAGTCTAGTTATCTGTGATTTGTTTTTTTATACTCTTGACCTTCAGGTGCTGGTGGAAGTCTGGTCACTAGTGTTTTGTCATGCTGTGATCTATTGTTGTTGGAAGAGGTGTAGTCACAACACTAGTGTTTTGTCATGCTGTGATCTATTGATGTTGGAAGAGGTGTAGTCACAACACTAGTGTTTTGTCATGCTGTGATCTATTGATGTTGGAAGAGGTGTAGTCACAACACTAGTGTTTTGTTGTATGCTTGAAGTCTGAATATTGGTGGAAGTTTAGTCACAACATCAGTGTTTTGTTGTACATTCAGGTTTTTTTGCATGTATTAGTGTTTATCTGTATGTTTGTGAACACTGTAACTTATAGTTAATCATATTTCTGTGACCTATATAGTATTTTTAAGAAAGATTGTTTCCTAACACACTGGCATAAAGTGTTATGATAAGTAGCATTTCAACCAAGGCTTTCTGTTGTACATCCAGCCTACTTGGTGACTCTGGTATTAAGCATAAGGCTTTGTCATCAGTATTATGTAACACAGGAGTGAGGTTCATAGATTACTACATTCCTTTTACTGAAAATGTGCACAGGGCCAGTAAAAAATATTTTATAAAAAGTATTATCACAAACTACTAATAAGTAAAATAAAACATTCTCCAGTCATAGCAAAATGTTGAACAAAGAATGAAATTATTTTAATATCATTCAATCAGTAGCTGGAATGGACAGAACAAATAAAAAGACTGAATGTGTAGTCTAAGCAACGTGACTTACTGTCATTTTTTAAAAATTAAATTTATGTTTTTTCACCAGTTAGTTTTAATTGATGCTGATTTTGTTATTTTAAAGAAAAGTTTTATAATGTGTTTCAAAACTACATTAATACAAATATTCACCAATCACTATTATCTGTGTCAGTTGAGATGAATTTCAATATGCCACATTTAAGATCAGCTTTCACTTCCTGTTTATGCAGTGACACCCATCTTCCAGAAAGGCTTACAGCTCATGAAGCAAAGGTAATACATATGCAGATTACTGTTTTTAATCAAACCAAATGTTGTCATTTCTCATTTTGTCTATTTTATTGCATACATTTTGTTTTTGTTAGCTATATTTATTTTTCAGTATTTGATTTTACAAGTTTGATATTTGACCTTTTATAGATGCAAAAATACAGCATCAAGAAACGGGTTATTTTCTTGGTGTGTTTTCAAGATTATCCAGTATTTATTAAGCCTTTAAAGTTTATTTTTTATTTTAGGTACGTCAAGTGGAAAATGAGAGATTAAACAAATGGATGAAGATGCTTAAATCGTGGGAAAAGTACTGCCAGAGTGACAAAGTACGTTTGTAATTAGTAACAATATCTTTTGTGTTGTATAATAATGTAGAATTAACTATAATACAAAGAATCAAGGTGTTAGTACTTATTTCCAAAGAAGAAATGTTCTAATGGAGATGTATTTTTTCCTGATTCTGTAGTCATGAGAGCAGTGTTTACAAGATGCTTAAGTTGAGAAGACTGGAAAGGAAAAGTGATAAATTATAATAATGGGAATGATTTAATGTGGGTAAACTAAAAAAACCAAAAGGTTATTTTTAATTTAAGTTTATGGTTTTTATATTAATTAAATGCTACTTCAAATTTTATAAAGCTTTTTCATCTATACTTATGATTTAGTATTTATTATTTCTTGTAAAGGGTTAAGTGCTTTATATTAAAATAATTTTTAAGATTCATATAAGCACTTCATGTAACAAACACAGCTAACACAAAATTCATATAGGAACAATGTATCAGAGCTACATCTTGATGTTTTGGGATTTGTAAGTATGTGGTTTCCAACTAAAATTAATCTTTTATGGAAAAAAAAAAAAAATTAACCATTCTATCCAATGCAAAACATTTAGAAATTCAGGTCAAAAAGGAGATCTTTCCCACATCTCACCAAATATGCTTGCCCTTTCAGTTATGGGAGTGTTATTATGTGACAGTCAATCCCACTGTTTGTTGGTAAGAGTAGCTCATGACTTGGTGATAGGTGGTGATGACCAGGTGCTTTCCCTCTCGTCTTACACTGCTAAATTAGGGATGGCTAGTGCAGATCGCCCTGGTGTAGCTTTGCATGAAATTCAAAACAAACAAAGGATACCTCAGGTTTAGGACTTAGAATTTCCAAGATGGTAATATGCCTTGTACTTAAGGACAATGGAAAATTTGGTACATCATGATCATCCAGAAAGAGACTTGAAATAAGTTAAGCTCCACATGTGGAAAGTGAAGTATCTTGTTACAGGTGAGAAATCATAATAGCAAAAGCAATAAACATACCTTAGGCAAAGATATGCAACATCAAGAAGGATCTCCATCTGGAAACAAAGTGAACTGGGTATGCTCATACCTCAAAGTCACACCTTCTATTCATTTGTCATGTACCTGAAGCAGCTGGTAGATGAAACAAGTATTCAGTGTACAATACAACGAGATACCAATTGTAGCAACTATAGACTTCTGTGTGATAATACTATGGGAATTAGCACTGGGAAATTTTAGTCTTCACACTGTAAATGGTTTATGGGAAAACTAAAGAGAATGATGGCGTGTTTTGAACATGACAACTAATAACTGAATTGCTTGCAATGGAAACTGTGCTTCAAGGATAGTATAAAGGTATCTTGTTTTAAGATAGGACATGTGAGCATTGATAATGTGCTGAAGTTTAAAAATAGATTTAATATAAATGAATTCAACCCTTAGTATAATAAATGAGATTTTAACCAATCATATTAAAATATTGTAAACTTGCTGATGGGCTCACATTCAGTTTAAATTTGGGTTTAATTTAATTTAGTAGCTATAAACAGCAACAAAATCAAGACTGATTATTGAAGCTATGTAATTTAATAAAAATCTTATTGTACAATATCATTTAAGATTTCATGCAAATAGTGATAGAGTTAAGAAGCTAAATAATTTCAGTTATTGTTGCTCACCAGGTGACCAAAACAATTTTATATTTATCCTGTAGCTCAGACGGAGAATATATAAAGGTATACCAAATGCGGTGCGTGGTGAAATCTGGACAAGGTTACTAGAGGTTCAACGTGTTAAACAAGAACAAGAAGGAAAGTATAAGGTAAAACTTTGGGTAATATTTGTATGGAACAGCTTGAAACTTCAGAAAGCTTTCTACACATTATATAACTAGTATATATAGTCTTTTTTTTTGTGATATGGGTTTTCTTTTAAGACAGTTTAAAATGCTTAACTTTTAATTATTAATTTTGTCTCTACCTACACTCTTAAAAAACCTTTCTACAAACATTTTATTGTATAAAATTGTAAATGTTATCTTTGTTTTGATTCCAAAAACATTGAAAATAGTTTCAGTACAATAAAAAAAAACTACCATACCAAAATTGTAAAATCATTTTTTTAATTGTCGGTTAGAGCATATCATTTAATGTGTTAAAAGTTAAAACTTCTTTTAAATTCATTTGTATATTTTTCTTCTTCCTTTTCTTTGATTTTATTTGCTTTATGTATATTCAAGCAGTTACTTAAGTTGATGAGGTCTATTATAAATAAAGTTTAATACAGTGATTTTGTCTCATAATTAATATGATATGGTTGAGTTAACTTATATAATTAGCTTGCTTCATATTGTTTCATTAAAACATTTTGTGTTGTATTTCGACTTCATAAACATGAAATAAAAATAAATTCATTCACCAGTAAAAATAGTGAAATTGCATGCAATTGTTTTGAATTAATAATAAAAAAAAACTTAAAAAAACTTTCATAAAATTAAGTATGTATGAAGACCAAAAATTAATATTTGAAATTACAATAAAGGTAAGCATTTCATGTATTTCTTTAAAAACTTGTCAAAAGAGTACCCATTCTTTCTCTGGATTATGAACTTAAAATGTTTTTTGTTACTAAATCCATTTGATTAGTTAAGTTATAAACATACTATTACAATATTCATTATTACCTCACTAAAGGTTTGGTGAAAACTTTAAGAAAGTTATGTATATACTTTAAACATGGTATCACTGTGTGATGGTCAGGGTGCTTTCTGTTACCTGCTTTCAATATCCAGCTTTTAATATCCTTCTACTGTGTTTTACGTGATTATTGATGGTCATTGGCCAAAGAAGTTTTTTGTGGACTAAATGTGAAAGGGCATGAGTCAAAGTAGAAATTGGTTAACTCAAGAAATGGTTCTTCATATCAGCCTTATTGTTGCTGTTGGAGAGGACACTTCATCTGAGTATTTGTATTATGGAAGACCCCCCCCCTTTTTTTTTTTCCTCCATAGTGGATGCTAGCACGTTTTCTGAGATGTATAAGAAGCTTATGTGCCCTCTTCCACACGTTATTTATATTATGTTATAGAAAATTTAGTCAACCATTTTTTATTTGTAATGGCATGGGTGCCATTTATTATTGTAGTTAGTTAACTTACATTAATTATAATAAGTACTCTGACAGTGATAATGGATGGTGAAGATGGTTGTAAGCCATCATTAACCTGCCCCTTGTTCCAAACTATCATCACACAAAATTTGGTTGAGATTGGCCCAGCAACTCAGGAATATTTAGATAATGGACAAACATGTGCACAAAATTTGTACTTTTTTATATATGGATGAAATACTTTCAAATTCTCAGCTATACACTTGTACAAATATCACAGAAGAATAGTTCATTTAGTTTTGCAAGTTTTGTGAATCTTCTAGCTTGCTTAGCAAGAAAAATAATATACATAACTGAACAGAATGAAAAATAGAACAGTTTTTAAAGAAATGCATTCTCAAACAAAAAACTGAAGGATGCTCTTTAAAAGGATTTATAAAATCATTAGTCTGTCTCATCTCTATTAATTATTCATATGTAATCATTACAAATGTATATCACTAAATAAGTAGTATTAAAAGATAAACAAACTACTGTTCATCTATTTCAAAATTAAAGTGTGACATGCACTGTTCTCAGAGTCATTAAGATATATAGGGTGTTTGTATGTTTTCTGTTTTGTTAGAGTATTGGTCACTTATAGTGTGTACCACTTTATAGTTTTTTTATCAGTCAATACACATCTATGATGTTTTCATTATTATAGTATTAAATACACTTGGTGTAGAAAGTGTGAAAAAATCAAAAACTTTTATTTCTATTATTTTTTAGAATTTACTATAACAGTTTATTGTTAAAACATGTACATACCTAAGACCATTGTGTTGTTTATTTTGCAACATGACACCACATCTTACTGAAATTCATAAATGTTTAATTTCAAATAAATATCAATTGCTATTCAAGAAACATTTCCGAAAAGACTGGGCTGGATATGTTACTGCTGTGTGGTTTTAAGCTTCTATCCCCTCGGTCTGGATTCTTGTAAGCATTAATTGGGGGACCTCCTAGGGAAAGTTCTGTTTTTTCAATTTACCTCCTCTGGGATATAAACATCCACCCATGTGTTGGCTGTGTGTGGTTACCTGTGAAGGGGAGGAGAGGATCCTGGTGGTTAAGGTGTTCAACCCTAACACACTACTTTGGCCTTGAATTCTTGTAGACGGATGACCCCCCCTTGGGTCAGTCGGCTGGTCCACTTGGGCTAGGATCAACCACATACCAGTGTTGGATGTTCTCACAGGTGTTGTGGACATTGTATCTGATGCTGGTGTTTGGTCATAGTGCTCACGAAACCCTGGTGTTGCTGCAGTGTCCTTGTTTGGCACTGTAGTGTATCCCCTCGTAGGTCTCCATGGTGGGTGGGGTCAGTAGGCACTGAAATATTCTTTTTTTATTATGGATCCTCCAAATAAATACTTAAATAAAATAGTGAAAAACATTCAATAGGTAAACAATCATGTCTTGAATATTCTGAGCAACAATCTTCAACATCTGTAACACCTATTGTACCTCAATTTCTTATACTGTGTTTTCTTTCAGACAAACCTTTAGGGTAAATGTCTTCCTTTTTCATTCAGAAGGGACTAGAGGGACTTGCTGGCTCTTCAAAGTCTGTCAAGAAGCTTTGATCTGGTGACATATTGATGAAAACATCCACATCTCAACACAGTGAACTATTCTTGCATTCAAAGGTGATTGGGGATATACCTGTTGAGGTTACACCACATGCTACTTTGAATTCATCATGAGAAGTTATTGCTGAGAGGAATTTGAAGAACATCTCTGAGTCGGAGATTTTTGCTGGTTTCTCCACCCAAGGAGTTTCTGCAGTGAGGCGCATCTCTACTCGTAAAAATGGAATTACGATGCCGACCAGTATCCTCATTCTGACATTTACATCACCATGTCCACTTGCCACCATCAAGGCAGGTTATCTTAATTGCAGGCTATGGCCATACATTCCAAACCCTCTCAGCTGTTGCCAGTGTCAGCAGTTGGGTCATTCAAAGAGGTCATATCGTGTTTCCTTGAGATGAGCTCGTTGTGGTGGCAAGGACCACGATGCCTATGAGTGTGAAATGGACCCTCATTACATCAATTGCAATAGCTCTCGCCCGTCTTACTTTCATTTTGCCCTAAATGGTTGGAAGAAAAAAGAGGTGCAGTGTTTGAAAACATTTCATAACATTACTTATCCTGAGGCTTGATAGTTGCTGTCCACCACTTCATCTTGGATGTATGCTACTGCACTTCATTCCACTAGTACAGAGGAAGTATAGACAGATCTCTCTCTGCCTCGAAAAGAAACATTCTCAAACCAGATGAAAAGTCTTTTGACCTCCATGATTAAAAAGTTAATGAATCAACTTCAACACCCATCTCTGTCCCTTACATAGATTCCAGCAAATACAAAGATCTGCTTCCTTTGGTTTCAGGCACAGGCACTACCTCAGATACATCTTCCACACCAAGATGCAAAACAGTCATTTGTTCATGTCCTCAGTCACTGGAATCCCCTTCCAACAGCAGAGACCTGCGTAATTGACCAAGGGCAGAGGATCCATGGAAGCCGATAGACCTTCAAATAATGACAGTAAGGAAGAAAGATGGGGTCATAAACAGAAGGGTTCTCCACCCAATTCGCTTACATATAAATAAAAATGGCCATCTTGATACAATGGAACTGTCGAGGTTTACGTTCTAATCTGGATGCCATCGAAACACTGATTGCCTCTTACCATCCTGTGTGTCTTTCCTTACAGGAAACATTTCTGAAACCTGCCAAGACAGTCACCTTTCGGTAGTTTTCTTTGTACAGAAATAACAGGCTGTATGATGGACAAGTGCATGGAGGGGTGACACTGTTGGTTGATCAACATGTGCCCACCCTGTCTTTGCCACTCAACACACCCTTGGAGGTTGTAGCCATCCGTTTTTCTTTGGGTCATACCATCACTGTTATCTCTGTGTCATAATGAACATAATCCCCTTTGGGGAAGTGCTGATATTGATAGGAGGGGTTGCTCCTTAGAGTGTATGCTCTCTGATCACAACCTTTCTCTTTTCAGTACTGGTTCTTCTACTTATTTTCATGCACCTAGTCAGTCCTTCACTGCTGATGATCTCTCAATTTGCTCCCCTTCACTATTCTCCCATTTTTCTTGGAGGATTGACAATAATCCATGAGGCAGTGATCATTTCTCTATAGTTTTGAGAGAGACTGGCCTTTGTAGATGCCACCTGCCCTGCGTGTCCCGGTAGAAGCTGAATCAAGCAAACTAGCCCACTTTCACTGCTCTTGTGACAGCAGTAACTGACTGTATTATACAAGCAGCTGCTCAATGTATTCCTAAAATCTCAACACGTTTTCCACGATATCCTTGTCCATGTTGGAATCCTGTCTGCCATATGGCATGGAAGGCTCAAAAACGGGCCTGGGATACTTTTTTAGGTATTTCATACTTGCACCATATTGCTTCCAGCAGGCCTGTGGACATGGTTGGTGGGTGAGATGTCAAAGCTAGAAGGAATCTTTGATTAAGTTCATAACTGGCATATCTTCTACCACCAGTTCCAAAGTCATATAGGACAAGATTTGAAATGTCACTGGGCAATATAATTCTGTCCTCATCTCAATTTTGCTCTCTGATGGCCAGGAAGTAGCAGATACCCAGAGCATCACCAATACTCTAGGGAAAAGCTTCTTTTGCCAGGTATCTAGCACTTCTGCTTCTTCTTCCACCTTCTTTGCCATCAAGACTCGAGCAGAGTGATCACCTCTTTCCTTTTAAGCTGATTGTCTCTATGACTATAATCCTTCCTTTTCACTGGTGGAACTCAAACTAGCCCTTCATTGGTCTGGCAGTACAAAGGTTGGACCTGATAATGTACACTATAAAATGCTGTGCCATTTATCTCTTGCTATTCTTCTGATTATTTTTAACTGGATCTCACAGGAGAATGTCTTTCCTGATGTCTGGCACCACGCTATTGTCTTACCTTTTTCTAAGTCTTAGAAGGATCCCAAGATTCCTTCAAATTACTGTCCAATTGTTTTGAGCTATCTCTGTAAGACCTAAGAGAGAATGGTTAATGCTCGTCTTGCTTGGTTCCTCGAATCAAACAACCTTTTTTCTCTCACCCAATGTGGGTTCCAATGACAGTGCTTTACCATGGACCACCTGATTCAACTTGAAACATCAATCAGAGAAACCTTTCTCAAACATCATGTATCAACATTTTTTGACATTGAGAAGGCTTATGATACAACGTGGATGTATGGCATTATGTGAGACCTCCATGTATATGGGTTATGTGGCCATTGGCCAATTTTTATTAATTTTTTAATGGACAGGAGATTCCTAGTTTGTGTAGGTTTGACACTTTCCTATTCTTTTCTACAGGAACTTGGAGTCCCTCAGGACTGTTTTGAGTGTCATACTTTTCAGTATAAAGATTAATGCCATCACTGAACAACTCCCTCTTACTGTTGCAGACAGGCTCTATGTCAACAACTTTCACATCTCAGGTATATGAGGTATATTGAGTGGCAGCTACAGACTGCCCTCAATTGTCTACTGAAGTAGACCACAGCAAATGGCTTTAATTTCTCTCTCTCTCTGAAACCATTTGCATGCAATTTTGCTGCCAACGGGGTATTCACCATGACCTTGAACTTCGTATCAGTGAAAATGTGCTGCCTGTGGTCTCTTGGGGCTTATCTATGATCGTAAGCTGACCTTTGAACTACCCATTATTCATCCTGGCAAATTATTATCAAGATTTTGCTACATGTCTTTTAAAACTTTTTATTACTTTACTTTTTGAAAATGGCCATAATGTCAAATAACATGGAACCAGGACTGGAAAGGCCAACTTCAAGTGGCTGACGTTGGTTTTTGTACTTACCTGTTAGTCTTCCTGTTGAGTTATGATAATTACAATTATGCTACAGAAAGTGCTTTAAAACTTGTATTACTGTATTTGTCTAGTTTACTGATGTAAAATAGATGTAAACATTGGTTTTATACTATTTGTTTGTTTGTTTAACTTTGTTTTACTTTAATTTCCTTTTATGAATTTTACTGAATTTAATTTTAACTTTTTACTGGATGTTTGGAGCAGATAGCCTAGCTGCTTTGTGCCATAAAACACCAAATCAACCAAACCAACCAACCTAAGCTTCAATTTGAAAGAAGCTAATTAAAAACAGAAATGTAATATAGTTGTCTTTAGGCAGTCTGATGCATAAGTAAAAAAGTGATATGAACCATGTTTTAATATGTCTGTCTCTACGTTTATCATTGTCTTCAAATATTAAGTAGTAAGTTAAACACTTTTAAGCTTGGCTGGTGATAAGTGGAATACCATTTTCTATGAATTTCACTTATTCTTAACATTTTCAAAGGAAATGAAACGGAGAGCCAGAAAATGGTCAACAGATGTCAGGCAGATAGACTTAGATGTCAACCGTACATATAGAAACCATATCATGTTTCGAGAGCGTTATGGAGTTCAGTGAGTGTTTTTTGTTTAATTTGTTGCATGTCTATCTGTTCAGGTACTTGTTTTTTAACATCATAATGATTATCAAAGTTTAC
Source organism: Tachypleus tridentatus (assembly GCF_004210375.1). NCBI lineage: Eukaryota > Metazoa > Arthropoda > Merostomata > Xiphosura > Limulidae > Tachypleus > Tachypleus tridentatus. Next base: position 63,510,588 of record NC_134825.1, read on the forward strand.
TGAGTTTGAGTAACAAAATATCTAAGTTTTATATTAGACAAAAAAAGATTGTATTTTTCTAAAAAATAGTATTTCTAACTGTGTTTTGTCGTTTGTAAATTGTAAATGAGTTTTGTTTCATTTATCTCTTTTTATAATACAAATTATTGTAAAGTAGATTATAAGAAGAATATTGAAATTGATTATTTAGTGACAGATAAATAAATTTATTTAAAAAATAGATTTATCAAAAATGTTGTCATCACACAGAGGCAATGTTTTAGTTTGTTTTTGTCTTAATCAAATAGAGGTAGTACAAAAGTTTCCAAGTAGAGACTTAATTAGAAGTTATTATAGAATACCATAGAAGTAGCAATGGAACACTAATTGTTTAAACTTAAGCATCATAGTTGGTTAAATCTATTGGTGTACTGTGAATTTAATGATGTTTAAAAAATACAAATAGTTTGGGTAATAAAGTAAATGACATGATTTTAAAATAGTAATAAAGTTTACTGTAAAACAGCAAATGTTGAAAAATAATTCACTTAAGAAATGTGAATTTTGCAGAAATAGTACTACATTGTTATGTATTAGCTTATGTGATTTTTGTTTTTTTTACTTTTGTTTAGTTGTATTATAATTTTATGTTTATTCAATTCTATGATTATTCAGATCAATGTTTTAAAATCATGGCATTCAGTTATTGATAAATTTTCAGACATCTCATTTTATTGGCTTCAGCTGTATAATTATTTAATTTCTGTTTATTGTACTATTACATATTTATAAAGACTGTTTACCTGTGTTATCGTTTCTATATTGTTCTTGCTTATCTCTGTTTGAAGACTTATAATTTGATTATTGTTCTGTTTTGTAAGCAATGTTTGCTTATGCTTATCTTAAGGTTAATATTTTTTCATAATATTGTTATGTACACTGGTTTTTAATTCTCTCTTCAATACTTTGGTTATTTCAACAATGTATGTATTGGTCTCTGAAATGGATAGTTTTAAAACAGAATCTGTATTTTTGTTACTAAATCCAGTTAAATGTTATTAGGGTGTCCAGAAATAAATGTCATTTTTGAACTGCAAAGCTTGGAAAAGTATAAATCAGTGTTGTAAAACATGCTTTAATCAAAGTAAGCATCATTTGTTTTAGCACTCTTTTGTCAAGGTGTAATGGTATTGTTTATGCCCCTGTTGTAGAAATCAGAGTTTCTCTGGTCAATGAACTTCCTGGAAACTTTTTCTGCAGCTGCTTGGGTTTTAAAGTGTTTACTGTTCAAAAAATTGTCAAAGCAAAGTGCATGAAAAAATCAAAATCTGTAGGGGAAAGGTCTGGGGAATAAGGTAGATGAGACAGAACCTCTATTCCTAATTCATTTTATTTTTAGAGCATCATTCTTGGCAGGTGTCATTACACTGTTTTTGTTGATCTTTAGTCAGCTCATGTGGAACCCACTTATCTGAGTTTTTCATTTTTTCAATCACACTCAGGTGATTGACAATGCGTGATTTACTAGTGTCTCGTTTTTTTGCAAGTTCACATACTGTTTGCGAGAATCTGTCTCCACTACATCCCTTAATGTGTTTTCATTTAATGATGGCATCCTTCCATGACCTTCATGATCTTCTAGACTTTTGTCTCCATGTTAAAATTTGGAACCAGCCCTGAACTGTGTGTTCAGTAACATATCCATGGCCAAAATGCCTGATTGATGTTTCTTTAGTTTTGGTAACTTTTCATCCAAATTTGAAGTCGTAGAGAAAAATCAAATGAAAGTCCTTATCCATGCTGCCTTGGGGGTTGCAAAACTTTACCCTGAGCAGAGTTGGAACAGCAGACAATTAAGACACCTTGTAAGCTACAAGGGTTGGATTAAACCAACCAATGATAAGTTACTCAGTATTTTGCTTCTAAATGTTATTAGAATTGTAACATTTATTTCTAGACAACTTAATACTATAATTTAACATCATAGTTAAATAAGTATTATAATTGTAACATCATTTTCAAAATTGCTTTATTGTAAAATATTTTTATTATAAAAGTAATGAAGAATAAGTCATTGGTATTAAAATCCTCTTTGCATATTCTCATTTACATATGCACACTTATCCTTTTTTTTGTTATTACTTCTTAGTTTCCTTCTTGTAAATAGTGATGTTTTGGGGGCTGTTAAAATATTTAACAAACATTATTATTCTTTCTTTTATCTTTACCAGACAACAAGCTTTGTTTCATGTCCTTGCAGCCTACTCTATGTACAACACTGTAAGTAAAATTATTATCTGATCACAAGAAACTAGTACTGAATAGAAAAAAAACACACAAAAATACTGGTTTGATGCTTTTATAATTTTTGTATACCACAGAAACATTGTGACATTGATATTCACATGAGCACAGAACGGCTTAAATAATATAACATCACATTGAAATGGGCTGCTTTATACTTGTATAATTTTGTTATCCATTGTTAGTAACATCTTTAACCTGATGACTGCCAAGTATTTCAACTGCTACAATACAACTCTAATGCTTCTTCATTTTGTAACTTTTTTCGTGACGCCATTTTAGATCGAAAGTGAAACAAATTGTAAGTAGGTAAAATGCATGTATGGTTCTGACATCTAGCGTTGAAGTTTGGTATTATTGAGAATGAATTATCTTGTCTGTGGCACTGTGTTACCAATCGGCTTGGACGAGTTATCGAGTCTAAGGCACTGAACAGGTTAAATACAAAAATTTCAACTACTTAACTACCATGGAAATTTGAAAGTGTTTGAAGAATGGGTAATTCATTTGAATTTTCCAAAATTTACTACTTCTCCATTGTCAGTAATATCTTTAACTAGAGTAATTTCATTTACTTTATTTTAATGGGAGTTTGGAATTTTGTACCACAATGAAGAATGGTATTTCACTTAACTTTCCAGAATTAACTAGTGTCATATAAGTAATGAGATATAAACATCTGTATATTTTTGTTTTTTATTGTATATCCAAAAATTAACCCAACACTGAGAGAGTTAACTTTTCCACTGCCATGATTCGAGATAAGAGTGGTGCGTTAATGTTCTACTTTAAGTTTTTTACCACTACTTGCATATTTTCCCATATTGATTATGTTTTTGTACAGAGTTAAATATGATTTTGATGAAAACATTGAACATTTTTTCTGGGTTTTACTTTGTTCAGACTTTTACATTTTAAGAGTGACAGATACGTGTTAGAAACAAAGACTTTAGAATATTACCTTTTCACCTTGTGGGAAATAAATATGCTACAAGAAGAAAATAAACAATGCATATTTGCTAAACAAATAGATATGAAACTAAACAACTGAAAGTGATGTAGTTCTTGATTTAATAAAGTGCATTAAAAACTTTCTATATTTTTACAAATGTAAATTAAATGTAATGTTTAATTTAAACAAAACTGGATAAAAAAACAACTCTCCTACCAACCCTAATTTTTTCCTGACAATATTAACAAACACAGAAATACTACTGTTGTTAGCCTAATGTGCAATGATAAATAAACATGTAATGTGAGTTGAAGATGTGTAGAATGGGTGTGATTTTACAGAATAATAAAATGCTGACTCGGATTTTTTTGTATAGTATTGTGTAGAAAATGACTAATCTTGTACCCAGAATAATCATTATATTCCTCTGCCTTTAACAGTTGAAAGTAGTTCTTTCTGTTAAGTTTACTCTCCTATTTTCCAATGAAGATTAACCTGGAATATTCATGTGCTTGATTGCTGAAATGTATTTGTTTATATTTTGTGTGTACTGTCTGATGAGGTCAGTATAACTGTGTTTATAACAAATTGTAAACTATCCAAAGAATTAACTGTATATAACTAATGTTAACATATACCACTAGTAATCTCAAGTCTGTTATATTTAGTACATTTCAGATTTATAAACAATGTTATAAAGAACATCATTTAAAAACATAATGCTATTTTGACACTAGTTAGACATTTTCAAATAAATTTTCATATTAAGCTAATAAGCTTTATTTTTTACATGAAAATCAGTACTTTTAACTGTATTTCATGTATTTGTATAATACTTAAAATAATTTTATTTTCAACAATGAAAGGGGACCAGTTCAGTTATCTTACACCTGGTGTAGTTTTATAGCTAAGACTAGTCATGTTTTTAAAGTATTTAATTTTTGAGGTAATAAAGTTAGTTTATCAGATTTATATCTGGTTTTAGTCTTGTGGTAATTTGAAGGGAGAAACTCACTGAACACTATTAATTATATTTTCAACTTTTTACAGGTCTTTTACTAAGTTGTATGCATCAAACATATTCATGTGCAAGGTTATGATTAACAAATTAACTAAATTATTGTACCTGAAGACATATATAAAAACAAAATGGCAAACCTGATTTTCTCAGTATTAGCAGTTTGTCAAATAGTAAATGTTCAGATTGTCTTTAAAGCAAATATAATGTTCAAGTTATGTAAAAATATTCATTTTTAACCAAAACCAACATGTATGGCAGTAATATGTTTTTATATTTAAACACACACATACACAAGGTGTCCAAAATGTTGGGAACCATACATGATTTGTAGCTTTTCTTATATCATATACATGTCTGATTGTGGTACTGTCAAAGGATGAGAAGGTAAAGTTAATCAAACTTGTTTTGGATTATTAGTACAGCCTGTGAAATACATTCTATGAAAGTTGAATAACTTCTAGTTCCAAATGTTTTCGACACCCTGTGTGTGTGATTATTGATTATTCCACATAAGGTGGTTGAGTAAATGTATGATCATAAATACATATATAGCCATTTCATGTGGAAATAATCAGTTAGGTTTATGTAATTTATTAACAAATTTTACTAACTGCCCAGTTCTAGTTTTATCTCAGATATGCTGAAACATTTCAAATGGCATGGCGTTAGTGTTCAATGTCCAGTATATTTATGTTGGCCATTTTATTGAAATTACCAAACAAAAATTTGATATAAAAAAGGAAAGAGATTGATAGATATTAAAGGTATTCCAAGTTTTTGAAAAATGCATACAAAATGAAATTTTTTCTGTATTAACTTCATACATAGGCATGTGTCAGGTTGGTTTATCTTTCTTCAGGAGAGACTAATATGGATAAGTTAGCATTTTAAAGCTGAAAGTCAACTGCTGCATGCAAATATTAAAATTAATTTCTTTTTATATGTGTGTGCTCATAAATCCATTACCTACAAAAACTTTAAACTATAACACGTGGCCAAAATACCATCCTTTGTGTGAAACGTATTCAATTAGTACACTATAGCTTCAAATCTAAAATGTTCCAGATGGCATTCTTTGGGTACTAAACATTATAACATATGAAGAAGTTTCATATTGTATCATAATTTTCTACATTTAAAACAAACAACACTAAGTAAAACTTGTACAGGGTTCCACTATTCACACACTGTAAAGTTGTTAATTGAGTGAAAACTATGAGTATGGTTTATTCACAAGTAATCAGAGCAAGTACTTCATGCAAGTTTAGAATTAAATAATGTATATGTGTATCTTTTGAGCTACTATGTTATTTGTTTTATCTTCTATAGTTACTGTATTTTTTTTTTTTTTTACAGCAAAAGTTTTGTTACAATGATAATTGGATTAAAATTGATATGTATTAGAATTCACACTGATTTACTTTATATAAAAAAAAATAAACATGTAATATTCAACACTTAAGATTTGTAGTGTACTGGCTAAATACAAATCTTAACTTTCAGAATTTGAAACATGTTTACAAATTCTAAAGGTGAACTGTATATTTTGTTATGCTCTAGGAAATTGGCTACTGTCAAGGAATGAGTCAGATAGCTGCACTTTTATTAATGTATATGAATGAAGAGGTGAGTGTAACAGAGTTACTAGGTATGTTAGCTGCTTTAAAGCTTCGTGTTGTATAATTCAGAAACTATATAACTTCATATAACATAACTTCAAAACACACATTGTTAAAAGTTTTGTAAAAGACAAATTCATAAAGTATTTTAAACAAATGATTTTAAATAAAAATAGTTTTCAATGGAAACTGTTCAGTAGAAAAGAAAATATGTTAAATAAAAGTGAAATAATGATACTTTTGGTTTATGTATGTAGTATGTAAGTATTAAATAACTTAACCTATAGTATGCATTTCATTTCTTCAAAGGTTTGAATTTTTTTTTTAAGTTCAAATTGGGAAAATCCCAAGCTGAAGTCAAAGTAAGAGCAGCCAGTGCATTACTCTGTAGCATCTCTATTCAAGGAACTTTATAAACTATTTCATGAGATAGATACATTGTATCCTATTTTGTCTTCTGCATGAAGGACATATTTTCAGTCATCATATGGAACTGTCCTAGTTTTTTATTTTTATTGGTCAACTGTGGAAAAGTGGTTAATATGAGTGTTTCATAATTTCAAGCCAGTTTCATTTGGTAACAAGATTTACTGTGAAATTACCTTCATTTTCTCATTATTTCTTTACCCACTGCCCATGATTACTCTGTTTATTTTATTCAATCTCTAATCCCCTTGAGGTGGATTCCTGTACTTGGTAAGGGAACCTTCCAGAAAAGGTTCTGTACTTTCAGTTTACTTCCTTTAGGATCTGAACATCCACTCATGATGGCCATACATGGTAACCCATGTAGGGTAGGAGAAAATCCTGCCCAACATGCTACTTTGGCCTGTGAGTTCCTGTAGATGGGTAGCCTTGAGGTGGCCCCCTCAGGATCAGTTAGTTGGTCCTATTGGACTAGTGTCAACTGAGTACAGATGTTGGATCTTGTCAGTGGGTGTTGTGGACATTGTATCTGATGCTGGTGTTTGGGTAAAGTGCTCACAAAACCCTGATGTTGCTGCAGTCTGTGTTTTTGTTTGGCATTGTAGTGTGTCCCCTCATAGGACTCCATGGTGGGTGGGGTCAGTGTTAAGATTAATGCTATCACTGCATAACTTCTTCCTTCTTTTGCAAACAGGCTCTGTGCCAATGTCTTCCACATCTTATGTCATTGAGCAGCTGCTTCAAACTGCCCTCAGTTATTTGTTCATCAAATGGTTTTACCTTTTCTTTCTCTAAAACCAGTTGCATGCACTTTTGCTGTTAACTATGTATTCACCCCAGTCCTGAGCTCTATCTCAGTAATGTTTTTTTCGTGGTCTCTGAAACAAAAATTTTTTGGGGCTTATCTTGGACGGTAAGCTGACCTTCATTTCACGCATGAAGCAGCTATGCATCAAATATACAAGGTCACTGAACATCCTCCCTCTCCTCTCTTTCATCTCTTAGTAAGTGGATTAATGTTGTTTTTTGTTTTTTTTAACTAAAGATCTATTGTGTCCTCATTCAATCCAAACTGAACTATGGGTCTGTAGTTCTGCCAGGAGTTCAGGCTTAGACCCCATTCACCATATGGGGCTTTGCTTCTGCATGGGGGCTTTCTACACTTCCCTAGTTCAGAGTTTGTACACTAAGTTCAACGAACCTTCTCTTCACCTCCACTGCTTGCAACTTGCTTTTTGCTTTAAAGTTCCAATCCTTGCCACAGTATTCCACTTTAGGTTGTCTTCCCTTCTCACTAGGCTGTCAAAGTAGACGATCTGCCATTCTTCCTTTTGATCTTCATGTCCAGACTCAGTTGGTTGAATTGGGTCTGTCCTTGGATGACATTGCTGTCTCCACTGGTCAGCTCATACTATTATGGCTTATTACCATCATTACCTGTGACCTTTCTTTGAGTCATCTGAGAAAAGCAGATACTCCCTATTCGAAGTACTGTCTTCAATTTGCCAAATATCTTTTGAATTATTCTTCTCTTCCTGTTTATAAGGATGGTTCAAAATCTGGGGACTCTTTGGGCTCTTCTATGGTTTGTTGTGGTTCAGTGGTTGTTCACAGGATCCCTCTACAGTTTTTTGTTCACTGCTGAGTTGTTTACCATATCTCTTGCCCTGAATCACATAGAAACTATGCAGTACACCAGCTGTACCATTTATACCGATTTCAAAACTGACTGCCCATTTTTTTGCATGTTCTATTTCTGTCCAGTGTGAGTGGATCCCAGGCCACATTGATATTGGCAGGAATGAGCTTACTGATACCACAGCTAAGTCTGTTTGCTATGGTACTGTCTCTGCTGTGACTGCCCCATATATGGACTATGGTCTTGTATTCAAGGCTCGTCACTATGCCAATTTGTAGTGAGCAATGTGATAATGAGCATTTTCAGATCATACTTTCTGTTGCTCTTTGGCTGTCTTGTTTTTATAAGGATCAGGAGGAGAAAGTTGTCCAGGCTAGGCTATGTATTGGTTACAGCTTCTTGTTGTTAACACATTGTTTTCTTTTATCTGGGACTGATGCAACAATATGTGGCCTTCTTGACATTCAAGTCACAGTATCCCACATCTTACTGTCATGCTGTTGTTATGACTCTAAACAACACCATTTTAGATATTTATTCCACCAGTTTACCCCCCAATCACTGGGTAGTATCTTTGGCAATGATGACATTGTCTACCTTATTTCTATTTTTCAATTTTTTTTTATTATATTTAAACTCTTACCAACATTTTGAAGTTTTTTATTTTCAACTTGATTAATTCTTGTGTTTTACAATGTTTTTACTTTTGTTTTTTTTTCCTAGTTGTTTGACACAGATAGCCCAGTTGCTTTCTGTCAATAAACATTAAACAACAACAATCTAATATTCTGCAATAGTCCTGCTGCTTTAAAAATAAACCTATCCTTCCATTATTCAGAAGATTACAACTTTTTTTTTTTTTTCACCTACAACCAATCATTACAACTCCTCTGCATGGTATTTCCTTCAACAGTTGAATTACTATGTGCTAAATTTAATCTTTATTACCAAACGTATATTGTAATAAATTTTTTTATATAAAACAGCAGATTCAGTTTATTTTTTAAAAGAGAAAAGTTTAATATCTGATCATTGAAAGTAAATGAGGTGTTCAAAAATTTTCAAATGCATACACATAATCTAATTGTTTGGATATTTTGTTTCAGGATGCTTTCTGGAGTCTTTCTGTTCTGATGACAAATGAAAAACATGCCATGCATGGTAAGTGTGGTATTATTTAATTGTTACAGGTATATTGGGTTTAGACATGGTAATCATTCTAACCTCACTATTTTAATTTCATCAGTTAAAAATCTTTATGTGCATATTCTAATGTAACTGTTTAGTATTTACTTATAAAATATATCAATATCCATCAGTTTCCATGCTTTTGGGAGTTTTCTTGCCGTTATTTCTTTTTAATTTTGTTGTTGTCTGATATTCTCTACTCGCTTAAGTATTCAGACTTTAAAGGAACTGATACTAATGTTCTGCATGTCATTCCAGATGAAGTTTGATCAGCATTCAGAACTGAGTTGCACATTGTGCTTTATTAATAGATTGAGTTAAGTGCTGTATTGGATAAATTGATTTTTAAGATAACATATTGTTTTTAAGAAATTGGATTACATGGATATATTCAGCAGTCTGTAAAACCTGAGCTGCAAGGCTTTTTGTTGAGTAATAAACTTGTTCTATTATTCAAAAAAGGCTGTGCACTAGTAAATTTAGTGTTATGAGGTTATATATTATAGTTATGTACTGAACTGGTTTGAAACTTTACATCTCGTTATTCACTAATAATTTAATTTATAAAGTATAGAAATAAGTTGTGCATTCAGTTTGGATAATAAACTGAGTTAGGAAGTTACATTGGGATTAAATAACAAACTGAAAGATTACAAGTTTTCAGATGTAGTTGAGTAAAAATTTCATTATAAGGTTATGTATTCTGTTTTTATAATAAACTGGTTTCAAGATCACGTTATGATAACCTGAAACTGCAGAGGTCCTTGTAGTTAAATAGATAAATCTTTTCAGGTATATGTGTGAATTTGGTCATTTGTGTAGGTAAAGCAGTGCAGAACAAACAAGCACAAGTAATTTATTGATTTAGAAATTATTTTTCTAAGTTTAATATAGTTTAACTGCTAGAAGAAACTGAAATATTATAACTTGTTGAATAATCCATTACTGTGATTTTTGAATTTTTTTTAATTTGGCATTACTTATGGATGAGTCAACATATGTAGTTTGAGATTGGCACAGCCAGAAATCACTTTCAACATCTGTATAAGGTTTAGTAGTTAAATGTAATTTACAGTTCCTTTTGTTTTCAACTTTATATCTTTTTGGAATTATTTTACAATTAGGAGGAAACATATTTTAATCAAATCTCCTGCTATTAAATGTTTTTTATGTATATCTATATATTTCATTTAGGATTTTTTATACCTGGTTTTCCCAAGCTTCAGAGGTTTCAGGAACATCACGACAAGATTCTAACAAAATTTCTACCTAAACTAAAGAAGCATCTAGACAAATATGAAATTCATTCAAGTCTTTATACCCTCAAGTGGTTCTTTCAGTGTTTCTTAGATAGGGTAAGTACATAAAGTTTATGGTATTTGGTAAAATCTGTACAAACCTAAACAAGACTAGAAAAATCTATATTTAACCATTTAATCATTTCATCAAACCTTGACTGAGACACATGCAAGAATAGTTTTTTTCCTGTACAGTTCATTAAGATATACTTTGCTCAATAAATGTTTCTAAACATCAGACGGTGAACTACAGCTCACATACGTAATTGATTTAGTGGACTTCCTCTTGATTTTCAGACATTTTAAAGTGTAGGGCATATCAGTCATCAACTCTAAAGAAATGACTGGATGTATTGCTATTATACTAATACAGCACCACTATATATATATATATATATAAAAGAGCTCCATCTGCATTTATCACATTAGTTGTGTGCTGAACTAATTTGTTTTAGTTTATTTGAAATAAGTTTGATTTTTATTATTTGGTTTGTCACTTGGTGTTTTCTTTTCTTTCTTTTTTTTTTAGTAGTATAAAAATTTTAATATAGAACAAATTTTGAATTAACAATTAACAGGTGTTAGTTCAAAGTAGGATTATAGCAACTTGTACATTAGGTAAGTTCTTGTTTTAACCTTTTTGCTACAGACAGGTCTAAATGCAAATATCATGACTTTTTAAAGTTATATTTAAAATTAAACTGCTGTACTATCATTGCATATGAATAAATGAAGATAATAAACCAAATTTTAATATTATATAAGTTTTAAATTTTATAATGAAATATTTTTTAAAAGATCCTTCTTCTCTACTTCTATCAGAGTTGTGATATTTGCTCTCTAGGTTTTCTCTTTTTCATTTTTTTACCACCTCCTTTGAGAAATATGAAATTTAATCTAAATTGTGTATTACTCAGGCAAAGCCATCAAACGTGTTTGTGTATGGTGCTGTAAACTAGAATATTGTACCCATTTGCCATATCCACTCTTTGATTTATACTATTTTATTTGTAATCAATAGAAAACTACACATTTAATAAATCAAAAGAATTGTATTATGTTGTTTTTTTTATACAGAGAATTATCTATGCAACTACAGTTCAAAAATGTTTCTCCTGGGAATCACATTGTCAAGTTTCTAGCTGAATTTTTAAAGATTTTTATCACTAGTTAAAAAGCTTGAAATATTATGAGTTACAGGACATTGTTTTGTACATGTATTTATTCTGTGTTCCTAGATGCATTATTTAGTGTAGTAGCACCATTAGTATCAAAAAGTAGGCTTAAGTTCTGTTGACAGTCAACACAAAAAGAAAGAAAAAAAAAAAAAAGAGAGAAAAATGCAAAAGTAACTGTAATGTAAAAATTGGAAACTTGTTTAGTTAGATTAGGAAAGATAATAATAATAATAATAATAAAAATCTTTACCAGGTATGATCGTGAGCAGCTTATACATCATGTAATTTGATATAGTAATGTGAATTGCACATTGGCTGAGTGATTTACAACTTGTTTTGTGAGATTATTATTTTGTCATGGTTCAAAGGGTAATAAAATGAAGTTTAAACAGACTTGTACTGTTATGAGGATTAAGTAAGCTATTTGGGATAAATAATTGTGGTTTCCTTTTACAATGTGCAATTATTCTATGAATCAAAATGGGTAATTTTCATTTATTACCTAATTTTTATAGTGGTTGAGTTCCACAACCAGTTTATTTTCTCATACCAAAATATGATGAAAACTTAATGTTATGGTATGTATAAGTTGCTGTTATTTTATTTTGAATTAATTATTCACTTTAGAAGGGTCTAAACATTGACTGAGAGATATGTTGCTGTAGATATCTTGAAAACGTATGGACCATCGGAGGTCTATAATTTTACCTGACTTGTTGAAGCTTACTGTAGTTGAACTTGCCATCAAATAGCATAACGTTTTGAAATAACATGGAATCTATTAGTCCATCTCAGCTTTTCCAACTTCTAAACTAAACTAAAATAAATAAATAAAAATCTTAGTTATTTTACCATTTGTACCTATTTATCAAGCTTTTTCTTAAACTCATTTAAATTTACTGCCTCTACAAATCTAAAGGCAATCCATTCCAAAGACTAACCACCCTATTTGAAAAACAAAATTGTCTTACATTGGATACTAGCTTTCCTTTTTATATGTTGGTTATCCTTAATTAATTTAAAGAAATTCTTACTGTTAATTATACATTTTCAGCCAACCTTTTCTCACACATCCTTTTTCATGTCTTAATCTTCTGTTTAATCAACTTTCTTCATCTTCTGTAATCTTTTAAAACTCCTGTCACATCAGTCAATTTAAAGTTTTTAAATTTACGATGTTTTTCTTTAATGTTATCTCTTAAACTCCTTGTGAGCAAACCTTGGTATTTATTGGTAACTGCTTTTCTTTTTCTGTAAGGAATATATTTACCTTGAATATTTAAAAATTTATCTTTTAAGAAATGGTCAGACCCGATCAGTGTTTCTAAACTCGGATGCCTAGTTCTCAACAGATTCTTGTCACATCCTATCAAAATTTGCTTTTTTTTGAAATTTGTAACAAAAACATCATTATTTCTTATGCCTTTATGCAGCAAAGCATCAAGCCTTATAAAGAAATAATCACTTGCACTGAGATATTCTCTAATTTCCACCCTTTGTCATTTCTATATTTAACAATAACTCTAAAATAGCATTGTTTCTATGAGTTTTGTTGACTAATTGATTAAAAAAGCCATCCTAAACAATTTCCAAAAGCCTTTCTCTCTCATGGTTTGAATCTACCATTTCCCAATCTGTATGCCTGAAATTAAAATCACCCATAACTATGACTTTATTAACAGTTGAAATATTAATTTCACTGCAAAGTTTCTCACTAATTTTTTCAGTATCTAGTCTGTAACAAATTCCCATTAACATCCTTTGTCTTTATGTCCACTAATAAACCCTTGTTATTCTTATACTTCATCTGATGTACCAATAACTCTGACCTTTGCCACAGGTATAAATGGCATTGTAATAAAGGGAATTTATCAGTTTGAGTATGATAACAAGTTCTCAAATATTCCAATCTATAACAGTAATTGTAATACTGTCATGAAATTTGATAGTCACCACAACTGAAACCTTTTATGTTAAAATATGTTGATGATCCATTTGTCATCTAGTTATTTTGAATGGAAACTGCCAGTTACCCTTTCTACAGAGACCAAATGTAATACAACAATTTTGGAGTCGCACAAGTCGTTACAGATCTTGTTGCCACATGTGCTCTGACAACTGTACGTCTTGAAAATAGCAGTGCAGCAGGTTATTTAGCAAAATGTCTCATTGTAAGTCTATTATGTTGAAAATTCACCACACCAATTCATCTTGCAGGCTTTTTATGATCTGCTGTGTACAAGAATGACTGTTTCTTAGCATCTTTTTCAATAGTCTTAAGTACATAAAAATCCATAGGTGCTACATCCAACAACTAAATTGTGTTTTTATATGGAATAGCATTAATACCTATTTTCTTCACTTCCGTGATGTATGTGACAGTCAACTAAATGGTATAACAGGAAGCATAATCTTGGTGAACCCATACTTATTTTTCTCATTTCTATACAAAGCCAGTATTTGTTTGTATGGAGGGTAAAGAACAACAGTCTGGTTGTAAGCACAGTTGCCCCTTAACTTTATATCTACTTTTCCAATCCATAACTTTTCCCTGTTGCAGCATCTACTGATGATCCTGAATCCATTTATAAACATTTCATAATGTGCTACGTACACTTTTGGTTGTTTTTTTTCCTCATTAACTCTATCATCATGGTTTGGCCTATTTGACTAACTGCATGACCCTTTTGTTCTTGTCTAAAATTTTTTAGATTTAATATTTCTAACTCTTAATATAGCGTATATATTTACAAAATTTGGCAATCTTTCAGTTGATGTTTTTCACAAAGAAAAAATTAAGAAATATTTTTAATTAAAATAAAAATTTATTCACGAATATACTGAGTATTTGTTTTGAATAGTTCTTTTCCAAAATAATTTTAATGTTAAAAATACTTTTTCTTATCTTTAAAATCTAAACTGTAAAACCTCTTAAAAACATTATTTTTTAACAAAACTTTATTTCGTATATTATTTTATTTACCCTACCTCAAAATGGGATCAGTCAATTACCTTTTATTTCTAGGATGACTTTTCAAATTTTAACATGGAAGTATATTTGTTTATTCCAAGTACCTTTAAGCTTGTAACAGTATACATCTCTTGATACTAAACTTTTATTGTTTTACTGTCTCTTTTGATTGTCCTTTGAACCATTTCTAACTACTGTTTATGCCATTACAAACTGTAAATAACTTGTGGCATATGCAATTTGTGTTACATTATCAAATTATATTACCCACAAAGTACTACAAGCTGCTAATTTGTGTATCTTGTGAAACATTTTTTATTAAATTATTTACTATTAAATATACAACAGAACAATGTAAACATGTGCAAGAATAACTGGTCACAGAGAAATAGTGTTCAGTATTTGATTGATAGCCAACTCTTTATTTTGAGTTCTATCATTATGAATTTTTATATCTGTCAGGATTAATTTAGTAACTTGGTTCTTATATGGTAAGGCACAAGCAAGATTTATAAATTGAATATAAAACTGTTTCAGGTTCCCTTTACTTTAACTCTTCGGCTTTGGGACATCTATATACTGGAGGGTGAAATGGTTCTCACTGCCATGTCATACACATTGCTCAAACTGCACAGAAGTAAGTTGTTTAAAATGATTATTTCATCATAAGTATTTATTATTAAATCAGACATCAGGCATTTATGTAAATTCATTCATCATTGTTGTTTCTAAATAATGTAAACATATACAGAAACCTTATAAATAAATTGTCCATCTCAGATATTTTTACAAAACTATCATTGGTGCCTGTCATTATGAAATGAAAATTTTGATTGTTAGCAAACTTACTGAAAGGACTAATTTTATTGTTGTACTCAAGTTCAGAGATTCTGTTATTGTGATTTAACCATTTTATTTAATGGGTTAACTAGTATTTCATAATGCTGAATAATCATAAACATTCTAATTTGTATGCTGAAATGTATATTTCTTTTACACTTTAGAAACATTGCTAAAAATGGGGATGGAAGAAACAGTGGAATTTCTGCAAGTTAAACTTGAACAAGACTTTGGTTACCATGATGATGCTGCTGTGGATGCCCTCACAGCTTCTGTGGAAGAGTTACGCAAACAGAAGTTGCATGTTCCAGGAAGAAGACCAGCTCATGAACTTCCACAGAAACCCTTTGGTTTAATGGTTGAACTTCCTATAGAACAACAAATTGGTTTAAGAAGCAAAGAAAGTGAAGACAAGGTATATTAGTTTGTTACTTTGGATCCCCCAAAAGTCACCATGTTGACTCATTTAATTTTCTAATACTAAAATGTTGATTACATCTTATAGCAAGCTGACAGCCAGTTATGAATTATACATCTTATGCAATAGGTCTTACACTTTCTATATGAACATTACATGTTTAATTTGTGTAAAACAAAGTCTTTTCTAACCTTGGATAATCATTCACTCAATACCAATATTTTAGCTTTGTCAAGATATCTTCCTATAGTAAACCAGCTTTTTGAAGACTACAAATTTTTATGGTGAGCTTGTTTAATTGTTTGTTCTTTGCTGTCATAATCTACTATAAGGAAATTGTTGTATTACATGAAGATTTAGTCTGGAGCTTGATCAGTAAGTGTTTATTCTGATTATGTTTGATGGATTGTTTTATCAAAAGTTGTATTCTTAATTGTACAGGTGATAGCAAATGGCAGTCAATTTACTATCTGGAAGAACCAAGAAATGTTGAACGCTAGTGATTACAACTCAAGCAGCATTCTCCAGAGAGAATCAAAAAGCTCTGATAACATAGATAATGATGACGGTAGTTCCATCGTTGACCCGTTGAGTTCCAGAAATTCTCTTGCAGAAACATCACAAACTTCGGCAGCAGACTTATCTGTTGTCTCAGACTTCTCCAGCCCTAACACCACTCTGACTCGTTATCATGACAGGGATGGTAGCAGCTCTCCCCATAGTAGTCGTTTCGATCCTGACCACCTTCAGCGAACTCTCTCGTTATATGACAATGTGGACTACGCAGAAAGCGTCGTGGCTGCCATCAAGCAATCTCCACCAAAGTCGAGGACTCAGTCACCAGATGCCGTGAGAATTTTTGTGCCATATGAACAGAATAATACTCCTCGGGCAACTTCATCACCTTCTCCTCCTCGTCGGGGTTTTCGCGTAGTCATTCTGGTTCGCCCCCTAATGGTGATGTTACCCCCACCAATCAGGACCCCAATAAAATTACTATTCATGTTGAAATGCATGATCTAACCTCTAGCTCTCATCAAGTAACATGATGGAGACTGCTTAACTGAGACAAATGTGTATTATGTTTTAACATTCCAGTAGATATTCACATAGTGCTCACTTAATGTAGCTTAATAAAGATGTTATTAGTCGTACCTGACCAGTGGCCAAGATGTACAGCCTAGACCACGGAATAGGTGAGAGTTTTATACATGCCATGCATTTCATTCAAAATCATGAGCACAAGGCAATAAAAAGTAGCTACTTTATTTTTTGTGACTTATCTAGTGATAGTTTTATTGTAATGAAACAGTATGAGTTGATTGGCCTACGTTTAAATCCAAACTGTACTTTTTTGTATATTGTGTTGATATTGATTTCTTGTAAATTTACCCAATACAACTCTAATAATATTCTCAGAAAGTAATGCTCAGAAGAAATATGGCCAAGTATTTGTTTCATTAATTTAGTTAAAATGGATTGCTATAAACAGATTTGGAGATGTCTCTCAATGGTGCAAGTTGTAGCTTGTAATTATAAGAGTTCAAGTCAATATGCAGAATGCCATGTCAATCAGTTTGTCATTAAATCTGACGTTGTGTACATAGATATTCAGCTATGATTGGTTTAATGTAGAAAGTTGAAATTGTAATGCTTTTGATATCCTTGTAGCAAAAATCCTCTGTGATACATCTTTATGCCATCTCTCAGGTACAGCTGTATAAAAGTAATGCTTTGTGGTAACTCTCTCTTAATATTATAATTCTGATTAATGTTGAGAGTTGAAAATAGTTTCTGTAATAAAATACAGTAATTCTTAAGCTATGGATGGTATATCCATTTGTTTATATCATAGTTTCATGTGTGTGTATTTATATCATTGTTCTTTCTTTACATGTATAGTGTCAACTGCTGGTTCATGTAGTTATATGAACTGTAAGAAAGGAGTATTGAATGTTTATATAGTTTTGTTTGGTTATGTTTTACTTTTCATATTGTGTGCAGGAGAAAAATTGTACTTAAGATTTAACAATGAAGAATGTAATGACTGTGTGAAGAATTAGGAATTATACAAGTGTATGCCTTTAGCAGAGATTTCTAGCTACTTCTCTAAACATACCTGCAGATGTTAAATGCATGTTACTATATTATTATTTACACCATATAATTTACTTTTGAGTACACTATATGGTTTAGGAATAATATATTAAAGTTTGTTGAATACAGTTCATTTATCTTAGTATGATAAGAAAGACAAAGAATGTCAGAGTTAGTAACCTGAAATATATGTAATGTTTGGAAAATCTTGCTTGAGAAGTATTTTCTATACTTTTTATATACATCAGTAGAGTGTATTTGAAGTCAGTATAACCCATGAGTAATGTGATATTCATTTGTTGCTAGATACTGGCAAGGTCTTCACTGGTTACATGAATTAGTACAAACTTTTTTTTGTTGTTGTTCAGGAATGAGAAAAAAAAAATAAACATTTCTCTTAATCTGGAGACGTATGCTATTTGCAGTTTTTCAAGGAAATTGAACTTGTGACCTTTCCATTTGTTTAAGTTAAGTACTCAAGGAAAAATGAAAATAAGTTTAAAGTGAACAGTAATGTTTTGATTTCAGTATTGTAATTTAAGGTGGTTTTTTGTGATTTATTTTGTTACAACTGTGTTCACCAATACTTGTCTGTCTTAAATAAATCAAGATATTTTGCAGCATAGGTTACTTTTGAAGGCCACAAACTTTATATGGCTTCATTAAGTTTTTCATTTTGTTTACTTTATAAAGCCCCCTTCCTAGTGGTACAGCAGTACATTTGCAGGTGTTAAAATCCAGATTCAGTATAGTGGACAAAGCACAGATATCTCATTTTGTAGCTTTGTGCTTAACTTCAAACAAACAAACTTTATAAAACCTTAAGTGAGCAAATTCTCTTCTTAGCAATTAGTTAAATTAACTATGAAAATTCTCTCTCCAGAAACATTTTATTTAGAGAAAGTTTAAATTAGCTCAGACAAATTAGTACTATGGATTAAAATAAAAACAATAATCAAAGTATAGAGTAGGGTTTTAGTAATTGTCGTGGAAGGCATACAGTCACAATGATATCAGAAAATAAGTGTTAAACTTAACTGAATTGTAACAGATAAACTTCCATGCTTTATTAAAAAACAAGTAGATCTAACACTTCTGCTAATCTTTGAGATAAATACAAGATGGAAGATGAAGGCAGTTTTTTGTATAATTGATTGAGTAAAAATATATTGATTTGAAGAAATTTAGTTAGTTTAAAAAAAGTTGCAATCTTTAGTCAGTACTGTTAATGGTATACTATTTATTATTATTTTTATCTAATAATTAGTCAGTTAATAAATATACGTATTTAATTTGAACCTGTTTTGAGGCAAAGTTTGAAGATGGATTGAATGGGCAGTTTAACATTTGTTACCATATTTGTAATAAAATCATTATCTTTTCATCCCTCAGTGAAACATTGGTAAGTCTACAGATTTACAAAGTTAAGTCAAGGGTTCAATTTCTTTCAGTGGACACAGTAGAAAGCTTGAGGTGACTTTGCTATAAAACACACACTCCTTACCCTTTCAAGCTGTCTTCATACTTTATTATATCACGTGTGATGGCACCTCTTTTACTGCTTGGGTTAGCTTAAAAGTATTAACTTTCATCTTATCGGTCAGTAAGTTATTTACATCATTCCATAATCTTATTTTTCTGTTTGACTTTTCTTATCCTATACAGTCAGTGAAATCCATTTCAAAATGGATAACTTTTTGTTGTTGTGTTTTAAAATATTAGTAAGAAAACTAAGTCAAAGATAATAATTAGGCACTTAGTAAGAAAAGACAGGTTGTAAAATTTTCTTCATTACCTTTTCAAATCATCTTTAAACTATGTTATATCATACATACATTGGCACCACTCTGTGTGCTTGTGTTAGTTTAAAAGTATTAATTTTCATCTTATTGGTTAGTAAGTTATTTACATCATTATTCCATTCACTTCATTTTTCTGTATGATTTTACTCATTCTAGGTAGTCAATGAAATCCATTTCAAAAAATGGATAACATTTTGTTGTTTTTAAAAATATCAGTACCAAATCCAAGTGAGAAATGTTTGACACGTAATAATGAAAAACAGTTTGTGAATTCAGTCCTTAAATTTTAGCGTGTAATAAACTCATTGATTATAAACTTACAAATGGAAAAGCTGAATTTGTAGAAAAACCAAATGCCATGAATTTTTATTTGTATCTTGTGTGAAAACAAAGTTACTTTCAACAGAAATATTTTCTGATTACGTTATGTGAAGCATTTTATAATCACCTTTTCCTTTTTATAACTTGATCTGTAACTATGTACAATTTACCTTGTTGGTATGATGTATGTTTTAAGTTATTAATTAACAGAGTTTTTGTAAAAACTGGATTAAAATATACCCATTATCATTTAATAAAAATTTTAAGTTTATTTACTTTGTATGGCTTTGCTTGAAAACAACTTGTATTTGTAAGTGGCATAAATTATGCTTTGAACTAAAGTGGTGAAATAATTATTGCTTTACCTAATTTTTTTACCTTTTTATCGATTTTTCTATATATTTTTTTTTATAAGTTTGTACTTGAAGAAAGTGTCATAAGTAGTGTAAAATGGTTATGGACATTGTGTAGTATAAGCTGACTCATATTTAAGTCATCCAAACACACATTTTTATTAACATAACAAACATATAACAGCAAATGATTAATAGCTTGAAAAATAAATCTGTGGCAGTCTTCATTAATTTAATCTAAGTTTTCTGTTGTAGCAACTTTTCTCTCTGAAAATAATTTCCATAAAAATTGTGCTTCTAAAAGCTTGAGAGTGATAGTGAAGAAATATATAATTAAGTAGGCATGTATGCAGGTATCAACCATGGTGCATTTTGGTCAAAACAGGCATAAATCACACAGAGCCCTAAAATTTTAGTTCACAAAATGGAAATATGTAATAATGTCGTCAGTGTTGCATGTATCACGTGTTGCATAACTAATGAAACTGTGGATTTTAATCATACACCTTGGGCGCCTGGTCCATCTAGAAATAAACCAATAATTCTTATCACAACCATGGTAAATGAAGTGCAGCAACTTGTAGCAGTTGAAAAGCCACAAAGATGAAAGCCAGAGGCAAAGACATCCATGTTTCACAGACAATAGAACCCAACATTGTCAAGGAGCATCTCTGTCTGGAAGTCTTCCACTCATACATTACTTCAAGCAGCTGGGAAATGGAATGGATATTATTGATATTTCATACAAATACACACCGTTCAACTTGTTGAGCATGTGACCTATACATTTCCGAATGTGGACAGTTGAAATGGTTCCGAAAACAAATTTCTTTGTAGACCAGATGGATTATGGAAAACATGCAGGAAGGAATAAAGTGGTTTAACTATATAACAACAGTACAACCGAGTCTTCTGTGATGGAATCTTTTATAGAGACCTGCATTTATCATATAGAGCATGACAAGACGTGGAGAGATTCTTAAGAATGAATTTAATCTAATATATTCAACCATTGTGCTGGAACATTAAGGAAATGTTAACTTAGTTGTTTAATCCATGTGGCAGATAAGACGCCATTTATGCATATGGCCTTGGTCAGTATTTTGTATTACTATCTATGTATTATTTAATAAAATTAAATTAATATATCTCATCTAGTTTTGGAATTAATACTGTAATAATAATAATAATTCAGAATAATTAAAATTGACTTAATTGGTGGACATTTTGATCAAATGTAAATATGTGCTAACATATTAAAGTAATTTATTTTTTAAAAAATTTAATATATGAAAGGTTTTTAATATATAACGTGAGTTACGGGAATTATGTTTTTTGTTTTGTTTTTGAATTAAGCAGAAAGCTACACAGTGGGCTATCTATGCTCTGCCCACCACGGTTATCGAAACCCAGTTTTTTAGCGTTGTAAGTCCGCAGACATACCGCTGAACCACTGGGGGGGGATCTACGGGAATTATGTCAAGAAATAATAGGAATTGAAGGAATAATTATAGTGGTGAATATAATTGATTATAAAACATAGAACATTTAATGAATTGTCTCACTGTTATAAGCTATATTCTTAATTTATATACTAGAGGGAGATTATTTTGATAATGTAACGTCTCTGTGGAATGAAAATTTCCTCTGTTACCTATTAACACAAGTAAAACACAAAAATGACTAAGCTTAGTTGATGAATGATTCAGTTCAATAAAAGTTAGTGTTACAAATATATATAAAAAAGATAAATCTTGTCTATCCTAAAAAGATATTTATTTCTTCTTTTTTTTTTTTTAAAGGCATATTATAACTTCTTTTGTTCTTATGGAAGAGGCCCGGCATGGCCAAGCGTGCGACTCGCAATATGAGGGTCGCGGGTTCGCATCCCCGTTGCGCCAAACATGCTCGCCCTTTCAGCCGTGGGGGTAGTTATTATGTGATGATCAATCCCACTATTCGTTGGTAAAAGAGTTGGCGGTGGGTGGTGATGACTAGCTGCCTTCCCTCTAGTCTTGCACTGCTAAATTAGAGACGACTAGCACAGATAGCTCTCGAGTAGCTTTGTACGAAATTCAAAACAAACAAACAAACTTATGGAAGAAACTACATTACATTTAGAAGAGCTAGTCACCAGATATGTCATCGGATAAACTAATATCAGACATTGTTGATAACTAGAAATGAAACCACACACAAAGATATTGACTACACTTAGAAACTATAATAGAAATCACACACACGAACATCGAGCATAGTTGCCTACTAGATATGTTGTCAACAGATAGATTAGGACGTCGTTGGTAACTAAAAATCTCGCAAATGAAAAATAAAAATCGCTTCTACTCATCACACTCAGTTTATTTTACGTGAATAAGTTTGAATCAAGTAATAAGTATAAATCAATAACATCAACTAACTTCAAGAAATAAACTTCACGTGATTCGTATTATTAAACATCACAAATTTGATGAATTAAGGTTGTAAATATGAAAACTATCTAGAAACTTGTATGCTCTTCTACTTTAACACTGATGGGTTAATAAATAATATCAGATACATTAATTGTTTTCGTTACTAAATGATACAGAACAATAGTATTCATAATCTTATCACTATTCTGTTCACTTTATCCTGCAACGTTGTTCATAAACAAAAGCTGCAAAATTATTTTCAGGAATGAAGCAAAGAAAGTAACTGATCTCAACGGAAAATGTCCAAGAAGTTCCAAAATAAAAAAGCTGGGAGTTGCAGAAAGCTACTCTATACGACTTCAGAGTTATACCACCACATGAGAATTATACCAGGAGTGTTTGATATTCTAGTTACAACAATGGTGGAAGAACAGTTTGGTGAAAACAACCAAAGTCAATAGAGTAGAATCCCAAAAGATGAGTACTCCAAAACATATGTAAACCACGATGATCATCTTTGGTTAGCTTCAGAAAAGACCTTTGTCAAAAGCAAGTCAACCTTTTGGGAAGCTCAGGATTCTTTTGAGATCACCTTCAAAGTAACAACGTGGATGGAGCTATCAGTGAATCCCATCAGTCAACCACCTGAAGAAAACTGTTAGTGACAAAATTATAAGTGATGATAAAGTGTAAGAGATTATCTTATCTTCATACTAAAGAAGAAAGAAAAAGATGTTTTGAATAGACAGTTTAGGGACAGTAAATGAATATAAGAAAAATTTGGTTTTACAAAATTTTAATGTTGCTTTAGTTTATCACGTTTATTAATAACCTAATTACTGTAGTGTTTATATATATGAATATCAGTGAGGTTTACTATCAGGAGTTACATTAATAATGGAAATTTATGTTCAAGCTACTGTACTGTTGTTTTCAGTTTGTAATGTAGTTGTTCAAAAAACATTCTCAGGAGGAGTGCTGTATTCTGGTTTGCCTTTCTCGTAATAACCACGAGTAACAAGTATAAACATCTCAGAGTCAAAACTTGAAAATCTAACTTCACTGAATCGAATAAACAGACTGGATACGAAGACGAACAAAGAACAACTTATCTTTATGTAATAAACCAAAGAATATTCCAAATATACGTCCACAGAACATCGGACAGCAATTCGAAATGAAAAAATACAATTTGAAATTATCTGTTTTAAAGATATCTCTGTAGATAAGGCATTCTGAAATTAGAGTATGGCAGTGACATTCTATACACAAATATAGTAATGTCATTCCTCTCAGAGAGCAGGTGTCTTATAATTGGTGTCTGAAGCGAAACTGGGGAAAGTTTAATTTTCGTGCATTTTTAACATTAAACTCGGTTATGTTACCAGAGAATGTAAATTGTAGAACCAAAAATACACCTCTACAAACATAGAAAAACACCTAAGCGGCACACACAACCCAGCCATAAGTAAATAGATGTTGCGCAAGGAAGATTTCTTATATGCGAGAATGAGTAGGCCCTTTAGTAGCAGATATATCCAAACAGTTTTAAAAATTTCAACATAAACTAAGCTATTTATCTCTCTATGTTAAGAGCAGGAATTGTATTTTTCCAAGTACTAAAAATTTGTCTTAATTTGTAATCGACCATCCCGAAAGTTAAACACAAAAAACGCTTACAAAAACGAGAAAACAGTGGATAATTCGTGTTCCTATACTTGATCAAGAGCTTGTCCACCAAAATGGTGTGGGAACATATTCCCTATTAGAGAGCTCTGTCCCATCAACCATCATCTGAGATGAAGTCTTTTGAAATTTTCTAATTTTTGACTCACATTGATACGAAAGTTTGTTGTTTTTTCTGATTACAAACTATCTCTTTGCTCAATATGCTTTTTAAATAAAAATCTGAGAAATGCCACTCCGTGACTTGATAAAATACTCAACTAACACTACATATGTATAAATCTGGCAAGTAAAACCCTTCAACAAAGACAAATCCATATTATGTGTGCTTGTACTCTGGTTTAACGTCTGTAACGCCACATTTTTAGTGTCAATGAAAATTTTGTAATATATATTTTTTACATAAAAGACAGCTAGAATATTTTGGTCTCATTTAAGTGGAAATGACGTCAGTATAGTTTATGTGTATTTTATAGAGGTGTGCTGACGTTGTGTGCCGGAATAAAAGTCCATCAATCGCTGTCATGTACACTGACAAGCAAAACTAACCTTTCATGTAAAAGACAATTTGAACTCGTGCAATTCTGAAAAAAAATTTCTTACGCTGATTGTGCACCTCAACAAAAAAAAGAGAGTGACGTCATCCGCCTTGAAGAGCGCCATTAACAAGAAACATCAAGAACTGTTTTTTTCTATCCACTTTACTTTTAAAGGGAAGTTAAGTGCGATAAATATTTCTTACGCTGATTGTGCACCTCAACGAAAAACACAAGTTGCCAAATTGAATATCGTATTCAACATTAATAAAAGTATGTGTTGACGGTGTGCTGCTTCTTCGTGCACTGACAAGTGTAACTCCATCATTAGGTTGGTTACTTCTACTTTTCTTGAGGTGCTAATGATAAATTAAGCATGCAGCTGAATAACTGATTGTCCAAAATTCCAGGGACTTCATTTCTCCTCGTACAGTTAACAACCCAAGCTAATATTCCTTGCTTTCTGGAAATGAAATATCCTATTTCATTAGTGTGTCCTATAAATACGTTACACAGCACTGACCCACTAGACTTCATATGTAGTAAACCATAGAACACCAATTATGTAAGTGAAGCTGTAGTGATTTCTTCTCCCACATGCAATCGCGCAGTCCATTATTGATATAGCTAACATTAAATGGCTCTTCTATAAAACATCATTTCACCGGTTGGACAGACGTAACTGATTGATAAGCTCCATAGTACATTAACCTCATGAATGGCAATGCCAAATTCAAGATTGGTGATGACAACATTCGGTCTGTGTCTGAAACCTTTCAGACATAATGAGAGCATGACTTTTCCATTCACATTACGTTTATATCAGTTTCTTAGAAAGGAGATTTTGTTAACTGGTGTGAGTGGTGGTTTTATTTGGAGTGTCTGATATACTAAGAAAATCACCAGAGTTTTGTCGACTCCTGTGCCAGCTAGGAACTTTATCTATTACCCTTGTATTCCAACTAGCATGTACCATGACCTATTCATTTTTCTCACCATTTTGGTGAAAGTTGTTTGTTGCACTTCTCCAAACTGATGGTCATACTGGACTTGAGCTTTTTTTTCCCAAAGTTATTGCAGTAGTATTCACCACCTTCTGTTGGTTCTTGTGGACTTTTTGAACCATCATCCAAAGCTAACAACATGTCTACTTTGCATCTAAGTAAGGTATGAGGAGCTCACTTGAAAGTGACATAACATTTAACAAGCAAATCAAATGCTTCTCTATTACATTCTTGAAAGAAGACCTGATGGAAGAATTGGAAGACAATTTAACATATTAAATATAGTAAGGACCAGAATAGCCCTAGTAATTCACTGGAAACCATTGTGATTACATTACATTGCCAGGATATGTGATTGGTTGGTTAACCCTCTGTTAGGCTCGATTTTGGCATGACGTTGACGTTGGCATACTTAAATAGGATGGTATCTCATTGCAGTTATTAATTCAGGCTTCTTTCCTTCTTGTAACCAATTTGATTCCACATTCTTTCACTTGGTTAAACATTTCACAAACTTATCAATAATGATATCCTCATGATTTAGGAAGACCATTGTTCCATGAACAGGTAAGTAATGTACGTCATATGTATTTGTGGTCAAGATCTCTAAGATATTTCTCTTTTCTATCTCAAACGTCTTGAACTTGGTTTGATGAATATGCTCTCTTATCCATTGGGTTGAATAGCTGGTACCATTCAGAAATTTCTTTCACATAGCCCAGCAGTTGCTCCAGATTGAACTGCTTCATGGAGTCTAGGGCTGGACTATCTGAACTTAGAAACAGGTACTGCAAAGCCTGTTTTGAAGTCCAGGTATTCAAAGTATTTAATTGCCTTGAAAATTTCAGACAATCTTTCAATTCTTCCTTCACTGTAACTTTAAATGACTACAGAGTGATCTGCTTTGCTTCAGTTATGAAGAATCCTGATGATCATACCATCCACTTCACAAATTCTTAACCATTACCTGATCAAAATGTCCTTACTTCATGAACACAGTGTTTTGGGTATTCTCAGGGACCCCAGTGACCAGATGATTGGTAGCTCCTGCTCTAGAGTAATAGAATTCTGATATGTGTATAGGAGCTCATCCATTTCCTCGCGTGACTACAGACTCTTTAGAGAAGTTTATCACCAATCCATGATTCAGTAACTTCACCATTCAGTGGCCAAAGTCACACATATTGGTGAAATAGCTGTATTTAACTTTGTCAGGCGACTTTGGTCAGAAGTAGGACTGGGTTACTCTGATTGGCATTGACTTGGGACTCCTGCACAGACCATTATAATTGATCTCAGAATCACCAGGTGTCACACCACCACAATTATCATCATACATGCGTGTTTCTCTTGCACTGAAGTTGATCCTTATAGTAAGAGCATAAGTAGCCATTCTGAGTGCACCAAACATTGGTAACTCTTATTCATGAGCAATCAGTTGTAATGAAGCTAAAGTTATTGAATTTTACAACAACAGTGAAAGTCTGACTCCAGCAGAGGACATCTCCTATATTTAACCACTCTCTTATACAATACTCTACTTTCAGTGACCAGATCTCCTACCTTGCTTTAAGTACTTATCACTAAAAAGTTCCATTTCCATCTCTAAGAAGCTTTTTTTAAAACGTAACACTCGAGAATTCTAGTAAAGGGCAGTGCACATTCAGCAGAAACAGCAAACTCTTCACTGCGATAGCCTACAGTCACGAAACCAAACTTTTCTTCTTCATGTCCGTTCTATAGTATATCCACGTTAAATCGATTTAATTTAAGAGAGATGGGATAGATCCACAAAATAATGCGTGATTTTATCTGTATACTTATTACAGAATAACGCTAAGCTTTGAAAAACTGAGTCTGAGGAAGAAATAGAAGGTACACAAGGTAATGCGTAAAGTTAACAAACCTTACTGATTCGCAAACAGAGTGTGTGTTACATGGGATAATCGCTTTTACTTACTCCTCCTTCAATCTGGTCACTTTTCAACACCAGTCTTTTAAAATCAAAGAATCTTCAGTTTATGAAAAGTATCGGTTTACCATTCTCATTCGAACAAAAAGTGAGGTCATAACCTCGAGATATGAACCAAATGAGAAGGACTCTGTTATCCACACCCCAACACAATGTGCAGTATTGCAAAAAAGCCACTCACAGACGAAACAGGTAGTATCTCCGAGAGAATAACAAAAGAACAAAGCTATTAGAATATGATAAACGTTCGGTCACATGTTACTTGAAGTCTGCAGATATACAGAATAAAGAAAAACTCGGAATAAATACAATTATAATACAAGGATTCCTTGTTTTTGAATTTCTCGCAAAACTACACGAGGGTTACTTGCGTCAGCCGTCTCTAATTTATATTATTTTCTCAAGCTGCAAGTGCCTATTTCGACTCCACTATAATTGATAAGTATTGTAGACATGTATTTGCATTTTGATTTAACTTACTTCTGTACTTCTTTGACGTTCTTTATTCCCCTATTTAAATTAACAATTTTTAGTTATCTTGCTTTTAAGTTAAATGTTGCCTGTTTTCACAATTTACTGCTGCATTGCCCATCCCAAAACATTATTTATTTTGTGCCTGATGTTCTGTGTATGGCACGGCCAAGCGCGTTAAGGCGTGCAACTCGTAATCTGAGGGCCGCGGGTTCGCATCCCCGTCGCGCCAAACATGCTCGCCCTTTCAGCCGTGGGGGCGTTATAATGTGACGGTCAACCCCACTATTCGTTGGTAAAAGATTAGCCCAAGAGTTGGCGGTGGTGGTGATGACTAGCTGCCTTCCCTCTAGTCTTACACTGCTAAATTAGGGACGGCTAGCACAGATAGCTCCCGAGTTGCTTTGTGTGAAATTCAAAAACAAACAAAAAAACAAACGTTTTGTGTAAACACACGTTGAGCAAGAGTCGAGCATAAAGGAAATCACTCATAGCATCGCCTATATTGTGCATTTATAGCTACGTAAATAAATTTTCAGTGAAAATATAATAAACTTTTTAAATAGGACATGACCATTTGCAGCATTTGATATATTATTTGTTTTTGAATTTCGCGCAAAGCTAGGCGAAGGTTACCTGCGATAGCCGCCCTTAAGTTAGCAGTATAAGATTAGAAGGAAGGCAGCTAACTATTGCCGCCAACTCTTGGGTTGATCTTTTACCAACAAATAGTAGGATTGACCTGTAAATTATAATACCTCCACGGGTCACAGGGATTCGACCCCACGACCCTTAGATTACAAGTCGAGCGCCCAAACTACCTAGCCATGCTGGGCCTTGCAATATAACCAGAATAAACGAATGGCATGTACATAGACACCACGAGTGGAGGAAGTAATTTTTTCTTGATTAGGCAACTCGAGTAGTGAAAGCCTGCTTTGATACACAAAACATCGTAGTCCTATGGGGTGAGGTGAGATTGAATTCTGTGATAATGTAAATATAACACGTCCTCACGACCCAAGGGATATCTTTACACTACAATTTGTTGAATATTAAACAAGTTTTCTTTTGTTCAATCCGGAAACACTGGCACTTAGGTACACCCGATGGAAGTAATCAGTACATTCTGGACGTATTTTATTTTCGAAACAAGTTTTGTGCTAGCCGTCCCTAAATTTAGCAGTGTAAGACTAGAGGGAAGGCAGCTTCATCAAACCGAAATGAATAGTGGGATTGACCGTAAGTCTCCACACGACGCTGGCACGAGCAGGTACACCCGATGGAAGTAAATTCAGTACATATCAATAAATCCCATTCTCAATATCATTTATTTTTTAAATTTCATGTAAAGCTACATGAGGGCTATCAGTATCATAAAAAGCAACTGCCAATCTTTTTATTTTTCTACAATCGTCTTTTAAAGTTTAGCTTTCAATTGACGTACTAATGATTTTAACTGTGGTTTGGTAGAGAAGGTTCAGGCATCACGATAATTAGCAGTAAGATTAGTAGACAGGAACACTTTGAAAGCAGCTACAGACTAAATATTTACTCGGCTCGCTGCACAGTATCTACGAAGGTCGTTCTAAACGTTTTTCAAGACCTCTGCGTATCATTTGGAAACTTTCATGTTTTTTTTTTTTTGTAATTAAGCACAAAGCTACACAATAACCTATCTGTGCTCTGCCCACTACGGGTATCGAAACCCGGTTTTTAGCGTTGTAAGTCCACAGACATACTGCTGAGCCACAGGGGGTCGAGACTTTCATGCTTCTTGTGTTTGAGAGTTAACCTCATGATGCAATGACGAATTTCAGCTACTTTATTACGTTAAATAATCACTATTCGCAGCCCTAACGCTAAAGTAAATTGGAAATGTCTTCTTTTTAGCCAATAAACATCTCCAAAATAATTCAGTTCAAATTGAGAAAAGCGGATTGAGTAGTTGTTGTTTTTTCAACAAAAATGTCCCCCATTGGCTCGAGCAGGGGCTGTTAAAATGAGGTCAAAACTGGCTTTATTGTGTTTTTGTTACGTTCTTGTTGTCGTGCTGTATAAAACAGTTTTTGATGACTTTCCTTGTAATTCTAAAGAAGTGTCCGTCAAACACCACATGTACCAAGAGGAAGGAGAAAAAAATTGGACGCAGGCTGGTAAAGTCAGCATTTCTCTCAGACAAAAAACAAAACTAGGTTACGGAAAGGGAAATACATTATTACTGTTGTGACCTGCCTTTCTGTGTGTTTAGGGCAAGAAAATTAAAAAATACCTATATATAATCACATTATATACTCAACCCAAATATTTTGTTTTTAATAAAACTTGACGGCAACAGTAGTCTATAAAATACATGGAACATCGTATACCTAAATTTAATTTGGTGTCAACGTAACATTTTTTTGAAATTTATACAATGCGGCATATGAATTAACTGATGATTTTGTGAGGAATCTGAACTGTCACCATTATCTGGAAGAAAGGACGCAACCTAAGTTAGTATTTCTGTGTTACGTATTTCTAGGGAAGAAAAAACGAAAATACATTTTCCATTTCTTGCACATATCTAGTTATTAGACGTAATAGTTTGTATATGTATGTAAAATATATGCATTAGAGCACATTCTGTGCCCAAAGTAAAGTTTGTCAGTAAGCAATGGCTGTGATAATACATCTATGCTGATTTACAAAGTTATGTTTTCTTTGTTAATTTATATATTGCTTTACTAGAGAGCGCATGATGAAAATCTAGAAAACCTATGAACGTTAAGGCCTCCATCGAATCTATAATTTTTTTGCAGAATATAGAAATAACAACATGAATCGTAGAATTAAGGCCCGGCATGGCCAAGTGGTTAAAGCACTCGACCAGCAATCTGAAGGTCGCAGTTCGAATCGCTGTTACACTAAACATGCTCGCCCTTTCAGCCGTGGGGGTATTATAATGTGACAGTCAATCCCACTATTCGTTGGTAAAACAGTAGCCCAAGAGTTGGCGGTGGTGACCAGCTGCCTTCCCTCTAGTCTTACACTGCTAAATTAGGGACGGCTAGCGCAGACAGCCCTCGTGTAACTTTGCGCGAAATTCAAAAGACAAACTAGAATCGGCGAGTGATTCCCATATACCCAAACACCAGAGAGAGAGATTCCTTTCAGTGTTAGCTATTGCATCTATTTACTTAGTGAATTAGTAAGGAAATTATTTTTAAGATTTTGTAAGTTAGATATGCATTAGTATTAAAACTTCTGTTCAAACTGGTGTAAGCTAAATTTTAATGTTGTAATTTGTTTATTAGCTATAAAGCATAGAGCAATTAAAAAATTTCAAGCACGTGATCTCAAGATTTTTAGCATAAGCTAAGTTACAAATATGAGATAGTTATGAAGTATCATGAGTGATTTTCTAGATACAGGAATGAATGAATGAATTAACTATTGCAGTTACTTCGTTCAGGTCGATTTATTGTACATTAGCTAACATCATGTGTAATGTCACAACATTGTTGAAATTCTATTTTGGTGAAAAATAATTTTTTCATTGTGAATCTGTTTATTTTTCAATTTAACCTAATAAACATATTCCATAATTCTTCAAATCGTCTGATTTATTTTACTATGCGGATTGTAACTGGGAGTTTAAAAAACAACAACAAATTTTAACAAAAAAATTCAAAACTTGAAATTAGCTTGTTTGTTTTGGAATTTCGCACAAAGCTGCTCGAGGGCTATTTGTGCTAGCCGTCCCTAATTTAGCAGTGTAAGACTAGAGGGAAGGCAGCTAGTCATCACCACCCACCGTAAACTCTTTTACCAACGAATAGTGAGATTGACCGTACATTATAACGCCCCCACGGCTAAAAGGGGCGAGCATATTTGGTGCGAACGGGATTCGAACCCGCGACCCTCGGATTATGAGTCGCACACCTTAACACGCTTAGCCATGCCAGGCCCTTGAAATTAGCACAGGAGTTATCTTGTTCATTGTTAAATTTACATAAAGTGACGCTGAAATAATTATGTAAATAATATTGCCACTTGATCTTTAAGAACGGAACAACTGTGTATCAGAATGAAGTTCTAAATAGAAAACAAAACAAAACAAAAAATCAGAAAACAAAACGAAGGAAATTGATATATTTATTCAGGATTCAAACAGCTTTGGTAATGTACATTTCAAATGATTTATTCGGACAAAACACCGTGGTTAACTTTGGATAATTCATTAATATAATAAACTAATCGAACAATGTTTTGCAAGTGTATTCAAAGGAAGAACACTTATCGTTAAATTGGCTGAAGTTATAAATAATTCATACAAATTGCATTTCATCATTAAGTTTTAATCATCAGGTAAACCAAGCCGCAGAATGTAAATCACACATACAAGTAATCCCTTCTTATAAAAAATACCGCAAATATTAATATGACAATAAAAATAGCTGCAGTTTAAACTACTTATACATTAAGTACTATTTGGGTACTAATATTAGTTTCTAATCTGAAACCAACGTACTATATTGTATAAGTTTTAAAGCAAACTCACAATTCCTTGCGTTTACAAACTTCCAAATATTAATCTTTCTAAGCAGCTTTTATAGGCTTTTTATTTAATCAAAGCATACATACAACTGTGTATTTACTACTTCCGTTTCTTAAAAACATACACATTTTTAAACACGCATACTTCTTAACATAGACACAGGCAATATTGTATGTCTGGTATTTTTTATTAAACAATAAAATAGATTTAATGGCTTCCCAGTAAAGGAATATAACATATTCAGTCAGTGCAGCATTTGATATTCTTTACTTGAGATAACAGAATGTGTGTTCAGCCAACGAACTGGCTGTTATTTAACCATCGAGACAACATATACATACACAGTCAAGTCAATGCTGTTTCTTTAATATCCATTCCTTAAGGCAAGCCATGCCCTGTTAATACTATGTATTTGATACGTTTTCTTAAAACAATACACGTCAGTTAAAGTAGTATTTTGTATTTTTTTTCCTTATGATAACGCACCTCCAGTCAAAGCTGTGACTGATATTCCTCTCTTAAAATATCTAGTCAAAACAGTGGTTGATATATTTTTTCTTACAAGTTTAACAAAACACATAGTTCAAGCAAATAACTCTTTGATGCATTTCCTAAAGATAAACTGGTTTCCAATTAATGCTGTGTATATACGAGACTTTCATATTAAGAAAACAAGTAGGTTCAAAACATCAACTTAACATGTAGACATGAAACCCTATAACCTAGAGTACTTTCAAAAGGTAGACCGTTTTTCTTCAAAAGAAAATAAAAAAGTCCACTTTTTGAAAGTGCTTCAATTATAGGGTTTCAGATTTGTCTGTAAGACATTTGCAGTGAATGCTGTATTTTCTACTTTCTCAAGATTAACATGCATTTAACCAACATTTACTTTATAATGACCAAACCTCAAACAATTTGCAGTGAATGATGGTATAATTTCTGTTTAGGATCCTTACTGGACATACTAATCATGTAAATTCTATTTGGCACAATAAAGTTATACATACAAAGTTTGTCTTTTAATGTCAGAAACTAGTGAAGTTTTATAATGAAGAAAAACATTAAGTGCTTATAATTTACAACTAAAACCAAAAACCACATCCAATAACAAGTCACAGAAAACTAAATGATTAACCAGAGACACACCTCACAAAAACACAGGGTAACTAATTTTACTTAATAAATAAAAAATATTGGATGGTACTCTTTTCATACTTAATAAATTATACAGAATTTTAAGTATAGCAAATTACACATTTTACACACACACATAAAAAAGTTTAATATGACATTCATAGGTAATAATCCACAGAAGTTAAGAAACAGCTAACCTTCTTTAAGAGTCCACAAAAAATTTTGAGTAGTTATTAATAGTAAAATTTGATACTTAATAATAAACCAAAAGTGGGAAATAAGTTAATAATTCTTAAATCTCTGATTATGAAGGAGTAACTAACCACATTAAAAAACTGAAACAAATGAAAGTTATTGTTTTTATTAGATTAGAAATTAAGAGATTGTTATTGATGTAGTACAAAGAGTGGACATATTAATACAAAAATATTTTTTAGGAAGAATTTAATAACAATATCCTTTAAAGTATTCATGAAATGGAAACATTTTTTTTTGCTTTTCTACATTGTGAAAGCAGCTGTAAAATCAAAGACATACAATAATTTTGAAACACAACTGATTTTGTAGCTCATTTACAAGTAGAACCTGAATTGTTTAAATTAATTTCTTGCCTTAGTTAAAATCTCAAACACACAGAGTAACTGATACACAACTATTATAATGCTTGACTGATGTTAATTTTGTTTTCACATTTATTTTTTGAAAGGCCATGGTTTTAAGTACAAATTATTTTAAATAATAAAATAAAAACATTTAAGATTTATAAAATATGTGTAATAAATACTGTTAAAAATGAGCACTGGTCCTGTTAAATTAACATGTACACAGAGAAGTCAAGATAATAATGTGTTCGTTCTTTGATTGTTTTGTTTTTTTTAAATTCTAGAACTTTATATACATGGATCAATAAGAGGTTTCTTTATAAGAAATTTATCCATACAACTTAAAGCAACCTTAGCAAAATGAATATAAATTCTTAATTGGAGTTTTAAAATAAAAACAAAATATAAAGAATACAATAAATAAAAATATTCAAACATATTATAAAAACAGCAAAAAAAAAGCTAGTAAGTACAGTACAATAAAAACTTGTACACTGATATACATTTTGATACAAAGAAATATACTTTTACACAGCCTTCCAAGCACAATAACAATCTTATGGTAATACAGCTTAAGAACTCAGTGACAATACACTGAGCTGTACAGATTGTAGAGTGCAAAAATGTTTTAAAATGCAATTTGTATGCCATTCCTACAAGAATACAACATTATTCTACGACTAGATGCCTTGCTTAAAATCAACATAATAAACAAATTTAACTATTATTGCTTGGCAACATACACAAGCTCTAGTTGCAATATAAAAACGACAAAGTAATTTCTGATTTAAAGTCACAAACAGCACGTGCAACAAAGATCACCATGCTTTCTCCAATATACTATAAACTCCCAGTTTAACTCAATATTCTTCTTGTGTCTTTTAATGAAAAAACAAATCATAAACAGTTAATTTCTTTTGTAAATTTAAACCATTATTTGACAAAAGCCTATGTTTGTGTGGTTATTTGCTGATAAATGGCAAACCTAGGGACTGATGGCCACTAACCCTAGCATTTACATTAAGACCCTCAGAAATGATGAAGTGGGGGAGGGGGAGGAGAGAGTAGTCCATAGCTTACCAATGTGTTGAAAGTGCACATCAACTAGTAAAACAAATTGAGCAAAGAAAGTCCTATAAAAATGATCAATTAGCAAAAAAACAACACATGTTAAACTAATTATGCAGGTAACACTTGAATCCACACTCTTTCTTAAACAAGTATGTGAGAATCTGACTCTTGATGTCTCTTTAAAAGTTGTGACGCAGTAAAATATTCTTAAGCAACAATTAGGCACTGTAGTTACAAACTATTAACTGTTTGATACTGACTATAAATGTATTTTGATTAAAACTGAAAAAAACAAACGTATTAAAAACATATAACATAATAAACTTATGATTTCTACATATCAGTTCATTTTAAATGCATAAATATTTTTAAACTTCTTAAGAGACAAAACTCAAAGAATGCTGTATTTTACACCTTGTAAGATGCACTTTAAAAAAAATACTTTAACAAGTCCCCACACATCTTCCAAGACAAAAGTGATGGGTTAAGGCAAGAGGTTAGCTTATTGTTTACTCAAAATGGCCTCTCATACAAATCATAATCTCATTAGTTACCAATTACAAGTACTTTCAACAGCATAAAACATTCCATGTAACTAATACTGTTGATATGTGAAGAATATGATGTATTTAACTGTAGTTATTCAGTAGATTAAAAAATGGCAAGGCTGCATCAAGGTGATGGTTGCTGAATCAAGAAATATTTTCTTAGAATTGTCTTTCCAAAATTAGGATGAATCTTCCACAAATTAGTGTCTTACAAGATGTAAAATACAGTAACTTTTAGAAGAAAAATATTTGATTTAGTGCACTGTAATTATTTACATACCTTACCAAGTACTTTTATATAAAGAAACACAAAAACTATAACATAACAAATAAGAAGCAATGAATTATAGATCTCTTCTCATAACAGACATTCTATTTAGTATTAGTTGTAGTGAAGTTTACCATTCCTGTAAATATGTTTCAAACAATTTAATTACACACACAATGGCAAACAACATGTCTAAAATTTATGTTCACAAAATTGTTTCCCCGTGTTTCAGTGGTAGAAGATTTGAACATTCATTACAAAATCTTCATTAAATCAAGAACACTGGTAGGCACATGGACTGTTCATTTGTGTACTGTAATTCTTTACAGATTGTTTGTGCTGTAATACTTCCCACATCGATAAAGAAATATTAATAAACTTGTTAAAATAATTTCAAGGCACCCTACATTTACTTTTGTACAATATTTACCATTTTAATTCTATTATCAAAATATGTTTTTGTAAGATAAATGATACTCTCAAATTGTTCAATTCACCAATTATCTTTCTTTCTCACAATAAAAAATCATGTGTAATAAACTGCAAAAGTACACCTACTAATGTATTCTCAAAAGTAAAACATATTAAAGAATCACCTTTATATTTAAAATTAACATTGAGCAAGTTTATATAATTTTTCAATTATATTTTACATTGAGGCTTGTACCAAATTCTGATACTTCCTACTTACTGTATAGTTAAAATATTTTTCAACAAATTATTAGCCTGAAATTTATGTTTTTCAATTTAAGTCTACAGAGACTACAATATATACCAAACACTTAGTTTTTTCAGCCACTTTCAGTGTAAAAAGTGGAGAGACTGTTGAACTGAAAACAATAAAAACTAAAATAAAATGTTAATCTTGTTGAAACAAGTATTGCAATATTAAGATTAAAACTTCAATTTCAACTTAAAAAATCAAGAAATCAAACAAAAATCTGATGAGGGAAATAACTTACTGAGTTAGCCATGACATAATGAAAAAAGGCTAAAGCAACAGTATAAATTATGGACCACAAGTGACTAAGTGGTCCTTCAAGGCTGTAACTGCCACCAATCTTCCAAAAACCAAAAATTTAAACCCATTTTTGTGTTTCAGAAAATCATAAATGTATGTTTTAAATTCTTGTAAAATAATGGCCTCCACTACTACTACTGAGAGCTAAGTCCATAAGCCAATCATCTTGTTATAAAATTACAAGTGTCTCAATTGGAACTTGGTCTGTCTTTTTCCAAATCTTAAAATTTGTCTTTTCATCTCATGGTCTTCATAACATTGCACAAATAAATCAGATTCTTTATCCTATTAATACATGGATAATCTTGTAAACTACAATAATTTCATCTCTGACCCTTCTTTTCTCAAAAGAAAATGAGCTAAGAGATTTTAACCAATCTCCATTATTTAACTTTTCCATCCATGGAATCATCCTAGTAGCTTTCCTCTGAACCCTCTTATGTATGGATGCCAAAAGTATACATAGTATTCCAGGTGAGGACAAACTAGCAATTTGTATAGAAATAATTACCATCTTTAGACTTGTTATAAATGTTTCTATAAATTCAAACTAAAATTCTATGTTTTAATATTAAACTCATGACCACTGACTTGATGGTTTGAATAACTTATCCACAAGTATGTGAAGATCTCTTTCTTTATCATTATATTAAGTTCCCATCTATTTAACCATGTACTAAGTTTATTTTAACCCAAGTGCATTACTTTGCATTTAAAGGTAATTCAAAATTTGACAAATATTTGTCCAACTAACCAAAGTCATTCTTAAATACTTGAATGTCTTCAACATACCTAAAATATTCAAGGGTTTAATGCCACCTACAAACTACTACTTTACTAGTTATGCCCCTATCAAAATCATTAATGTAACAAAAACCACTGACCTCTGCTGTTACTTCAAACACTTATAAAAGCTTTCAAAAATCAATAATTATTAAATACAGCTAATTTATGCTCAAAATTGGCAGGGGTTTAAGCTCATTACCTTCCAAAATATATTATTTGTAGAATGAAACAAAGTGTTATTTGTGTATTCAGAGGAAGAGGGGGTTAGAATAATAGTGATGAAAAAAGAAAGTTGAAATGTCACTATCTCATGAAAATAATTTTCTCCATGTCATAATAAATTATTTTAGTTTTGGTGTTGGTATTTTAACAAACTTTTCCAACTACCTATACAAAATAAGCTGTTTAGACTGTGATGATTTCTATATTGGACAGATAGGAAATAAGTGTTCAATCAAAAATAATGCACAGGCCAATAATCATATCTGTTTGAACATGTCAAGCTAAACCATCTCTTAATGTCTATGATCATTAAGGAGTCTCTCAAATTGTTTGATATATCATTCTTGAAATTTGATTGGCTTTTATTAGAACTTGTCAATTTTTAAAAACTTTTATTGTTGTTCACAATATGTTTCGAACAATTTTATAACACACACACTACTTTTTTGTTTACATTCTCAGTTTCAACCACCAAAATTAAGGTTTTAAACAATGAGTATTCATGCTATCCCCTAAGTAAAAAACATCAGGGGCAAAACAGTCCAAGGAAAAAAAAATACAATTTACATTAGTTATTTACATGTCACATGTGATAACAAAGTATGATTTGACCTCAAATTTCACAAACGTTTTAAGAATAAAATATCTGTTTTAGTGACCATGGTGTATCAATTGTTCTTTAAGCTAACAGTATATTATTAAAAATGTCAGAAATAAATTTTAAGAAATCTTTAACCACATTTCAACCACTTGCAACATGTGTCTGTTTCTTGTTAAATACAAAGCTACACAAAGGACTATCTATGCTGTGCCCACCAAGCATACAGATACCAGGTTTTTAATTTTATAAGCTTTCAGTGTTATTGCTTAACCACAGTAGGGGAAGAGACTTAAGTCAAAAGCATTCCACACTGCATTACAAATAAGTGAATAGTCTACTAGATAAACATGATAAGCCATCCACCTGTCACATCATATCTTGGCCCCTGTGGTAACAACCAACATGCATCATGCTTTCTGCCATGTGAAGCAAGTTTGTCTTTTTAAATATCTTCCAGATATATATATAAAATGGATAATGCACTACTTTGAGTATATAATTAGATCTGATGGTACATCAGTACTGCTAGTGATGTGTACAAAATTAAACTGGGTATATATATATATATATATATATATATATATATAGCTACATACTGGTGCAAACATAATCATTGGCTGAAATTCCCCATTACATTTGCCTGATTTCCAAGGAGACACATGGATGCAATGTCATCAAATTTTGTCCAAAGGAAACTCCTGTCTACAATTTTATAATGACCAGCACGTTTTATCCACAGCACATTTCAATTTTGAAACTGTCCAAATTAAAGACTAATTCTTCAGCTCAATAGGCTAACAAAGCCACAAATATGAAACAGTGCAAAGAAAATCCCCTAAAATTTACATCAACACAACTGATAATTTTCAGGGTCATAACTCTTGATCAAGTAGGGATATTTGTTTGAGAATGAGTTTTTACACACATTTAAATCATTTATGAAGAAAAACATTTGAAAATAATTTTAGAATATAAGAAAGTCAAAATGCTAATTAAGCAATACTTAAAATAAATGACCAAATACACATAAAAAAAAAGTTTTTGTGAAATACTAGAAATAGGATAGTTATTCTCAATACATATGTTGTTAATAGATTGAAATTACTTTTTCAAAAACACATTCATAAAACATTTATTTAGAAATAATTCCAATAAGAAATATTAATAATTATTTTATATAATATTACAAACATTCAGCTTGTACAAGTAGTGTACAAATAAAATAAGCCATTACATTTGTCTACTTTATTTATTCATATAAAATTAATACTTAATTTTCAATGAAATTTTAATGTATTAGTTCTTCTCATTTTGATATAGTGCCAAACTGATGAAGCAGCTGCCAAGGTTACGAAAATTTTACGCTTCAGCTAATTATTCTTAAAAATACACATACAAATGGAGTTGATTCAAACAATACAAACTAACAGTAGTTAACAATGGCAAACACATGGAAATTGATTTAAACAGCTATTAAATTTGCAGCCTTTTTTTTTTAATCAGTGCCAGGGTAAAACAAATTCAATTTTATGTTTCTCAAGATTATCTTTGACTAAATTCTTATTACAAATAGTGATAATAATAATAATAAAAAATAGCAAGAATGATTGAAGACCCTACAAAAACAACTAAATAAGATCTTCAAAGAAATATTCTAAAACAGGTTTGTAAGCTTGAAGTGCCATAAAATTTACAATTTCTTTACCTATCGACCCTTGGAATATAAAACGTGAATAACTTAACTGCATAGGAAGACAGAGCTGAAATATCAGAAAATGGCTAGGATGTCATCTAAGTTATTAATTATATCATAAAGTAGAGATTACAAATTTATTTTTGTACCAAGGATTTACTTATCACAATTAAAATTTCTTTTACTGACCTATATAAGTTATCTTTTTGTTTTAAGAACACTTGAAAATTAAAAACAGAAATCAGTGTCACTTCACAATAATAATGCACTTGAGCAGCTAAATGCACATCTCAAACAAAGGGATGAAAACTGCTATTACTACTATTTTCATAGGTAGAGTCTACACATTAAGTAAATATACAAAGGTAACTTCATTACCACATCAAGAAATGTAATTTTTTTCTTCAAAAAGGAGTTTTATGCTCCAACTGAATTTTACATAAAAAACATTTAATATTATGATTAGGTATTAAATTCTTTACCATTCAACCAACTTATGAAACATTATATGTTATGGTTTTTGATTTGTTAATTATATAATAATCCTAATACATGTAATACTAGTTCAATGGTGGTTTTTTATTTGTGAAATACATAAAATTCCAAAAGAAACAAAAACAAAACCAAACCAAAACCAATAAAAGGAATAAATAAGCCTTCACATATTTCTTATAAATACCAACATAACACTTCATAATAAATGTCATTCACACATAAATTAATTAGGGCATCTAAACGTATCTTCCCTGTTTTTCTGTCTTTTTTAGTAAATGGGTTTACAAAATAAAGAGCAGTACCTGCCAGTGATAACCAGATTCCAGTTTGCTATCAAATATTTGCAAGATACTGTTGCTAATCTCAAACTAAAATATTGTTGGCTATCATTAAAAAAATAATGATGATGAGCAGTTATTCACCATTTTATACGTTCATTGCGATAAAGTCAATACATACAAAATAAAAAATAAAATTCTAATTAAAAATTTATTAAGGTAAATTTGTTCTTTTGGAAAGTTGACACTGGAATGTTTAAGGCTGAGCTAGCATTGTTTTGTAATGAGAAACCGAAAGAACATTTAATTACTAATTGCATAGGATAACTTCACGATATTTTGATTAAATGTGTACAACTGAAGGCCTACTATCCTAAAAAACAATAATTTTTATAAGACTGTTTCAAGGTTTAGTATTTATACAAAACATTTAACCATTTTGAAAATAATGGATAGATAAAAACATTATCTCTTTCAAGTTAAAATGTGCATTATTTGAACATTAAATCTGATATTCAAATAATACACCTGTCAAAATATTAAGCAAAAATAGCCAAGTCTACATTTCAATTTGGAACAGAAAGCTGGAAATATTGATTTATTTATTCCTAAACTCATGGAGGGATTGACTTACTCATAAAAAAATTATAGAATGATTCATTTAGTTTTATACAAGACTATATTCTCTTAAAAGGTAATTAACTGATCAAGAAAAATAATTAAAGATCTGTAACATTTTATTTCAGTTATTTATAGTCTGTCAATCTCACCACCAAAGAATTTTCTTAAACCCACTTTGAATTTTAAACCAGGTGGTTAAGACATTGATGAAAAATCAAACCAACTACAAACAGCTATTTTTAACTAAAACCAAGCATAATAACACTTTAGAAGAAATTACTGGATGAACCTTTTGAAAACATTTTTTTATTCTGTTTTCCAGAATATTCAATTATCCATATGGAACTTAACAAAAAAAAAAAAAAAAAGAAACTTGATTTTCAGAGTTCAAATTATATCACTATAGTTTTAATAAGTCAGACAACTGAACTTTTAATGTGAATAAAATTTTAATAAAGTATATAATAAAAATATATCAAAATCATAAAAAATGGCCTTAACCAATTTTGCAAATATTAGCTGGCAAAAAAAAGCTGTAAAAAAACTACATTGAAGTTTTTAAAGTTAGGGTTAATATTTTTGACCAAAAGATTGAGAACAAGAATATGCTTCATTTACAAGTACATTTAAATACACATTAAACAAAATTTAATAAGTTGTTATGAAATTTGGGATATAGAAATAGTTTATACAAGTAAAATATTTCACTCACCTCAATAAAATTACTTAAAGTAAGCCCTTTAATTTTTTGTGACAAAAAAAACAACAAGTCACAAACATGAGTGTTGGTTTGTGCTCATTTACATCACTGACAACTTTGAAACTGTAAGCCTATGCATCAGAAAAAAAACTTAACAATTTTATTTGAAATTTTCTCAAAGCTAATGAATTGTATTTTATTAAAATTATTTTGTTTATTTGTTCTTAGTTAAGCAAAAAGCTATACAGTGGGCCATATTTGCAGT
The DNA here is from genome assembly GCF_004210375.1 of Tachypleus tridentatus. Taxonomy (NCBI): domain Eukaryota; kingdom Metazoa; phylum Arthropoda; class Merostomata; order Xiphosura; family Limulidae; genus Tachypleus; species Tachypleus tridentatus. Next base: position 63,553,922 of record NC_134825.1, read on the forward strand.
ACCCACCACATATATCAAAAACCCGTTGTTGTTTTTTTTAAGTCCACAAATTATCACTGAGCCATTAAGGAGATATTAGAATTCTAGAAATATTTCTATCTTAGTAAAGTGATTTAGATATAAATGAAATTGGAATGTTATTTTGTTTTAAAAACCAATGTAAACTTGAATTCCAGAGTTCATATTTTGTTTACTATATTTCTAACAAAGACAATGAAACTCATTAAATATTTTGGTATTACTAGATTTATTTTGCAGGATAATATATATGTATATACTTAATAAATAATGAAGTAACATACTTTCATTCTAAGTAACAATTTCAAATAAGTGAAAAATGTTTAAAAAAAGAAGTGAAACCACTAACTAACTATAAGACTAATCTGTAAGGAACCTTTCAAAATACCAAGAAAATGTTCCAAAACGTTTCATTCTTCAATGAATCTAAACACTATAAAATTATTTAGAATGCAAATTTTTTCTACTAAGTTCTAAAGATGATTTGAATGAAAAACATAACTGTTTGTAAAATATATTTTTTGACAATTTATAATGGAATGCTTTATTCTCAATACATTTTTTCTTAACTTACAATTATAGCCAGACTTGTGGAACACTTACTCGTGTTGATTATGAATTCACACAACCACAAATAAATATTTATAGATACATATACACAAATTCCTGAAAACAGGAAGTTTAAAACAAAGTTGGAAGGATTAAAGATATTCATAAGCTTTCTGAGTACAATATTATAAGAATGTTTCAATAAGTAGGCAAAAAACAATGACAAACACAAAACTTCCAGTATACTCCTTCACTTGATGTTCACACTTCTTTGTTACCATACAGGTTATATTTAAAAATTCATTGAATTTTTTGTTTCTAAAATATTTTGCTTCAATATAATACACATATTTATCATTAATATAATATATTAATTAATATTGATCTGTGTGAACTCTTAATCAGTGTTGATTTTTTTCTCAATAGTACAATTTCTCCCTTAACATTCTTCATAGAAACTTTTCTATACCTAGTATTCATACAGGTGCCAGTTACAAAATTTTACCTATATTGAATTAGCTAATGAATAACAGTACTTAATAAAAAAAAACAACTAAGAGTCTTTAAAAATACAAAACCTTAATACAGTAAAAATTAAATACACTTTTCAATGATGCTCCAAACTTAGAAAGTAAATTATGTAGAAGAATGATCAAAGAGAAGTACATTAATTTGATATTATTAACACTGGTGGAGAATTTGACTTTCAACATAACCACAAGACCCTTTCATTTCCCTCTAATGAATAACATAGAATAGAAAAGATTATGATAAAATAATAAATTTGGATACAAACAAATTCCTTCCAGAAAAACCTTCTCGGTATGGAGTACACAGGTTTTAAAAATACAACTATAAGTGCTTTTCACCAACAAAAAGAATATACAGACAAATATGGTTCTTAGTGTTATAGTAAAAATACAAATACACTAGTAAAGGAGGCAGTATAAGTTCTGTCAGAACTTAACTATATGTATAAGGAGCTGCAAAAATAGATTGAGACTCTAACAAAAAGCTGCTTCCTAAGTGATCTATACAAAGAATAAAACTCACTTCATCTTTAGACTAGCCAATCCAGCGAGTAGGGAGTGATGCTCTTCCTCAAGTCTGTTTTTTTCAGAATGAGCAGTTGCAAGTTCCTACATATACCACCAGACAAAAAAAAATACTCTTGTAACAAGTTACACTGATGTCTTGCAAGCTGTTATTATTACTATTTACCACAAATCCTTTCATTACTGTCACACAGTGTTTAATACCTAAAACAAATTTGCCCATTAATATTTTATTATTAAAAATAATATTGAAACTCTATTGAACAAAATAAAACTGGAAAACTTTGGAATGTTTCTATCTTCATGGTATAAATATTCTTGAAATAAAAACACACTGCCCATACTGTAACAAAAAATTTGCTATATTTGCTTACAAGTATGTAATCCATCAACTTTCAAATTTTTCTGCAAAAATTAATAATTTTACAAAAATTTGTAGTCTAATGTTTCATTAAAAACTTATCCATTATTATTAAAATAAAAGAATGATCAGTATTACTCTTAAAAACTGAAATTCTAGTTAACTTCATGTAATTCAATTAAAATTAATATTTTTATTTTAATCAACATTAAACAAAAATAAAATATAAACAGAAATTGGATATGAAACCTATATAAAAATTTAATTTTTTAAAGATGTTTTCTTCAGAATTATGAATTTGCAATTTTTTTAAACAGAAAAGTAATATTTTTTCTATGAATTTTCTGAAGTTAAATCTTTGTTTTATTAATAATACTTACACGACTCAGTGAGCTGACTTTTTGCTCCAAATAAAGAATTTTATCATCCTTTTCTTTGACCAACTCAAGAAGTCTATGATTTTCTTCTCTTGCTCGCTCCAATAACTAAACACAGTGGTACAAAATTACTCAAGATGTAAATACATTACATGACTACAGGGCAACAATTTCTGCTCATATGAATGTTTCAGCTCTATATTTATTAAATAAACTTTATCCAAATTGTACATCTTAGAATGAAAATGAATTTCAAACAGGTAACTTTTTTTTTTTTCAAATAGATAATCACCTCTTTCACATCTAGCTTTCTCAGTTCAGTGCTGCCCTATGCAGACAAACGTTTTCACTCACTACTAACTTCAAGGCTCCCACCTAATCTCATATGTTTCCACATAATATTGCTATACTGTTGCATGCATCAGCCTTCCATCATTAGAAATGCAACACTGCCTCCTAACATAGTTAACTACCTTGATAATAATTACTCAATCATCACTTCAACAACATGTAAGAAAATAAGATACACCAAAAGTAAGGAAGAATAATGAAAAGTGTGAGGGGAGATGAGTAGCTGTTAGAAATAATTTTCATTATTGAAAAATCTACCTAGAATCCCACCACAAAGTGGAAGAGGGACCAGTACAAAATTTAACCTAGATGACCCTTCCTTTAAGATGTGCCCAAAGAGAACCAATGGATTGTGACACACTAACTCTTTGAACAATAAAGGGGCACATTAGTAGGAGACTACACCTCATCTGTATAAGGGTACATTCATTGTCTAGAAAGGAAAAGAAGTATCACAACGTTGGGTTAAAGATACAAGCACAGTTTAAAATCTCTATCAGGTTTTTAGAAGTGCTATATGTGTACCATAGCTAGGGTACATTAAACCATATGTGATGTTCAGCTCTAGTCCAAAATCAAGTAGCACAACAAATTTGGCTTCCAGACTGCAGTAGGAGGAGTCCCTATCATCTTCATCTTAAGCCCAGTGAGACAGTATAAGAAAGAAACATGCAAGTAATTGAAAACTTATGTTGGTTGGTCCTGTACCAATTCAACACCAGAGTACCCCAGAAGCTATCTTTCAAGTAGTTAGTAGGATGGAAAAAAGCTGACCTGAAAGGTGAACTGTACTATATAAACAGAACACTACTATCCTACTCTCCACTGAATGGAAATGGCCACACTCAGGAAGCCCTCTGTATGGTCCACTCTCCTAATGGCTAGGAATCCCAAGCTCTATAAGAAAACAATAATGGGGGTAAATGAGGTTCAAACTAAGCATGAAGGATGTCCACTCCACAGTGGAAAGAGGATTTATACCATCTACACCAACAGAATACAACTGTTTTACTCTCAATTGAGTGGAACTGAGCACATCCAGAGGATTGTCTCCATGGTCCACCACCTCGGTGGCTTGAAACTCTTAAGTGGTAAGGACTCTCATACTCCACTACAAGAAAGGAGGTTGAGAATGTATTGGAGAGCCTTGCAGAACATCAACAAATGAGACAGCATTATTGTTGATCACAAAACACTATACTGAAAAGCAGACCATACTGATTTATTCAATCAAGGCATGACAGGGATGGGCAGCAATCCCCTTCTGCTTCACCCATGAAGTCTATAGGTTACTTGATCTCTGAGAAGCCAATATCATGAGGTTATTCACCTGCAAACAATCTTATGAAATACCCCATCTGGGTAAGAAAAGACAATATGCTACGTGATTGGAAAGTTTGTCAAATTTGACCAACTGCAACAAAAAGGGTTCTTGTACTCTTTACTGAATGTTATATAAGTATCTAATTTCATAAAGTTAACTGAATCATTTAAAGTAGTGTTTATGCTTCAATCCACATGATTTATTATATAAAGATTACTGTATGATTTAACATAAACATAGCTTTACACAGTTTGCACTGTTATCTTTTAAATAATATTAATTTATGCAAGCAATTAATGTATAATTCTGTCATGATGTGTCAATACAATGTTAATAAGTTTAGAAAATTCAAAAAACAAATAATTAAACTTTATATATGTGTCAGCTGTATATATTTTCAAATTGAATCACTGTACTACATTTAAATTTAATAAAGAACACATATTAGATATTTACTCAATGAAGCAATACCTTTAAAACATTTAAGAATAAATAAATCACCTTGCTACTTGTTCAGTTTATTTATGTTACAGGTTAAGTAACTGACTTAACTGACCTTTATTTATAGAAATAAATGACCACAACACTAGTTTATAAAACAATAAATAAAAAAACAGTTATGATGTTATAAAAACACAGGTTTAAGAAATCTTGATAAAAATGAAACAGAAACCTTACAGCCTGAATGCTTTTAAAAGGTGGACCTTTCTTCTTCAGTTTGATCTTGATGTTACTTATATACTACTTACATTTTTTCTAGTTATATCATCTTAAAAACTCTTACAGTCTTCTTGATATCTAATGAGAAGTGCTGATTTCATGCCTGAGAATAGTTGTACACATTCTTTGTTATTAGCCTTCTTATTTATTTGACTATGAAATGCCTACCATATAATTAAAACCAGAAACACTTCAAGAACTGTGAAGAAGAAAAACTCTCATCACATCACATTAGTTTCCCACATATTTGTATTATTCACTGTTCTTCTCCTACAACTACTTGTGTTCACACTTGGCATATAGTAAATGTTTTATTGTGATAAGAATGTGTTAACCAGTTCACTCTTAAATAGGGCTCTCCTAGTCTTTTTAATTGTTCACTTCTTCTATGCGAAGAAACACATTAGAATGTACATGATATATATAAGCTGTTTAAATGTTCATGAAGTTAATTAAAATATAAAAATATATGTTAAAATTAATTAATTAAATGATATGATTCAGGCTGAAAAATGCAACAACTATTTCTGTAGCCAAGGAGACTGTAAATATAAAGTCTGTACCTTAATATTTAAATCTTGTATGTACCTGACTCCAACTGTTATTTAAAGTTTATATTTAAAAACATTAGTTCATACCTCTTCAGCATTTTCACTACAGGGTGTCTCTGGTCGGCCATTGATACTAGATGACCTCCTCTGAGCACCTCGATTAGCATCATCCTGAATCAAACTTACTGTGGAGTCTGACTGATTGACAGTGCTATCGTAGTCTTGGTTATCTTCATCATCAGCATCAAGATCTGATGGGCTAAGATAAAAAAACCAAACAAACATGTTTATTTCAAATATTCAACCAGAGCTACAAAAAGGCTAATTGCACTAAACATCACTCATCTCTAAACTGATACATTAGAGAGAAGAGAGTTAGTGAAGAGTAACTACTACCAATGCTTAAGCTATTCTAATAACATAGCAGGATTTGAATGACACATTTTCAATAAACTTCCTCAAGGAGCAGAGTAAGATATTTTGGTAATGGGATGAAAATCATGGATTTTGGATTCAGAGTCTAGCATGCTAACCACTGAACTACACATACTAAAAAAAACAACCAAAAATATTAAAGAATTAAAAAGTACTAAATTTAATTACTTCAGTCCTAAAACCATTACTCTGCACATTTGAGGTTATTAATTAAATTTAAATAGCTTAAAGAATACTAAAAATCCAAAGGAAGTATATTTAACATAACAATATTCTTATGAAGAAAAACTACTCTTGTCTAAGAATTATTATTTGGAAAAAGTAATACTTTTATTTCCTCCAAATATGGCTATTTTTATTAAATAATTACTTATAAAACTATGGCTTTCTAAGCTTACTTAAACAGTATTTTATACACTTTTTTAAAGTGAAAATGACAATATATAAAACCATAAAAACAATTCAACTGTTTCAATGTATACCAAAGTCAGATATAACTTACTGCCCAAAAGAGTAAATCTTCTGCATTTTGATAAAATATATATCAGAAAGAAATCTCAAATGAATGCAAACTACAAGTACACCTACATTTATGTTAATGTAAAAAAATATCATCTTACCTTTTGTTATTTCGGGACCTGAATGGTTCAGGAAGACTTTCTTTCTGTAAGTTGCAAAACTTACTAAATGAAACTTGTCACTATGAAAAAAACGTTTAATACATTGAACTTTCAACTTAAGAAATTATATATCCCCAAAATATTTTAATAAGTTTTTTCTAACCTAATATTTTATTTTAATAATGGCATAAACACAACATCTTATAAACTTTAAAATAAAATTTGTTTTAGGTAACTAATATATGATGAAACAAGTTAATCTTCAACCTTTAGATCCTACTTCTCAGTGTCTCTGTCAAGTCAACTAAATGAACAAACAAAAACTTGACAATTAAACAGTTTTGAAATTAAACTTTTATTTTTCACTGTTATTTGTTATTTTTTTTATTTATATTTTAGGGATGTCACTTTAAGTACCTTTCTTAAGAAACTAAATAAAGAAAAGTTCTTTCACAAACTTAAAAAGTGTACACATTATGAAATTGTAACATGCTAACCTAAGAAAAAGATATAACTAATTATATTGTTTAATACCTGAAATAAACTTCTGCAGAAGTTGTGGCACTTTCTACTTTCACATAAAAATATAAATACAAAAACTTATGTAACTAATTCTTCATAAACTTTCATTAGAAAATAAGAAGTTTTTCAATATGAAATAAACTCTCTTGTTTTTTCTATTAGTTTTTTAAGTATTGAAAATATTTGTAATTTGATTGCAGTGGGCTAGGAATAACACAAAGAGTTTAAAAAAGCATATTTTGGACAGGATTAACTCAAATTGCCAGATAGATTCAACTTTTATATACATCATGTTGATATTTTCTTCAATTAAATTTTATTCCAGATTGTAAATTACAAGAGAAAAGATCAACAATATTTGTTCTCAAAATATTACAAATACACACAGGATCAATAACACAGGAAATGGGTTAATTAATATAATTTATTAAAACAGTAAGTAAATGCTATCTTATTTTATATGACAATGTAATTTAAGAGGAAACACACAAACTGAAAATTAAACTGTGAATGTTTTGTATCACACATAAATAAAAGGACAAGAACATTTTCATTAAAGATTATTTATGAAAACATTACAACAATGAAAAAATGTCTCAAAAAAGAAAGACTTTTGCAAATTTATTTCAGAATGAACACTGTAAATGTTTTCAGTCTCAGATGTCTGACAAACATCTAGCAGTGAAGAGAGGTTCTGTACATTTGCACATATTACAAATACAGTAAAATTCAAATATTACATTTGTATCTCCACCTATCTAGATGTATATGGTGTAAAAGGCTACCTTGTAAAATACATGTGTTATACATGTACAGACAATATATTTTCTTTGTGTACATGAATATCTACAATCTTGTATACATTAGTATTTGTATTTTTTCTAGGATAACCTGGAATTTATCCCTTTACCTGTTTTCTTGTATTGTTGATATTCTATAAACTTCTTTTTTCTAAACATTAATCATTTGTTGCATACTTAATGTAACAGGTAATGAAAATATAAAGAATTAATAAAAAAAAGTTTGTTGTATTTATCCTTGGTTTACATTTTCCTTTGAGCAGAAATAACCTATCATCATTCACTTGTGCTTGGAACATCACAGGTGATACTTATACAAAGCTTTCTTCTTACCTTGTACAATGAACCAAAACAACCAGTTCTTACTGCCATGTTCACAAGCATCAGCTACATATCAAATAAATATAACTGTTACAGATGATACTCAAGCGCTTTAGCATTATGTTCTGTGAATCATATGTATATCTTGACATGTACAATGTATGTATATCTTGAATAAAATTTATCTGAGAAAGAAAAAAAATGAATAATTTCTTTATAAAAGTATTAAAGTGATTAAAAAATGTAAAGTTACAGCAAATATTTCTTACTGTAAGCTAACATACAATGAAAAATATGGATTACATCTGATATAAAGATATATATATGGAAAATTATATATGTATATATATTTATTTATTAAATGGTTTGTTTTCCAGATGGTAAATTGGAAAGAAAAAGATTAACAGTATTTGTTCCCAAAATATTACAAATACATAATTATCATAAAAAGGAAATGGATTAATTAATATTACTTATTAAAGTAAATATAAATGCTACCTTCTTTTATATGACAGCATAATTTAAGATGAAATGACCATGTGCCATACCCTTTCCCCATGAAGATTACAAAACAGGATCAAAAACAAACTGCTCTAAACAATGTTTATATCTATAACAAGAATATTTTTACCACAACTTCTCCAGGTTGGTCCTTTAAAATGTACGATTCATTGAGAGCCGTGTTTCGTTTAGTCTCAGCTGACATCACCTGAAGCTCACCTTCATCTTCTCCTGTACTTCCGCCTGTACTCTGAAAGTGTTTGCAAAACTATCAGTTATGTTATAGTCAAGTCAGACTGCTAAGTTAATAAATACCAGTTAAGTTAGTATTTCATGTTACCTATGTCAAACTAAAACAAGGCTTTTGTCAATGTTTGGTGAAAACTTTGGTGAAAAATTCAGATTTGTTACCAGTGCAATATTCTTTTTTTTAAATATACTCTTCAAAAAAAGAAACGCAAAAGGCAAAATTTGAGACAAATTGTTAACAAGTTTATTCCGGGTAGTTCTGTATGACATGTGTGAAACTTTGCACATTCACTGCTGAACATCCAAAGTCTGCAAAGGCGAAGTCCACGCTCACCAGGTGAAGTTTAACGTCACTCAACGTCAATAACGAGTATGCCCCCCGTGAGCATCAATAACTGCTTGGCATCTCCTGCCCATGGAAGCGATGAGATGACGAATCACATCCTGTGAAATGGCTGTCCACTCAGCCTGCAAAGCTGCTTCAAGCTGAGGTAGAGTCTGCGGTTGAGGTTGTTGCCGTTGCAGACGTCGGTCCAACTCGTCCCAAAGATGTTTGATGGGGTTTAAATCTGGTGATCTGGAGGGCCAGGGAAGAACGTTGATGTTTTGGTGTCTCAAGAAGACAGTGGTGAGTCGGATTGTGTGAGGACGGGCGTTGTCATGTTGAAAAACGTCGTTGACATTCACAATGATGGGTTGCACATGGGGCCTAAGAATCTCGTCGATGGTTGTGTATGGTCTGATCGGAAATCCTACGCAGCCCTGGTATGGTAGGCAGTAGACGTCGCAGTGGTGGTCCTATCCCCGAAGGTGACGTAACCGGATGTAGCGGGCGTGGTCACACGAGGTCTGCCAGATCGTGGACGGTCACGAGTTGATCCATGTTGTTGGTGACGATTCCATAGCCTTGTGATGGTACTTGGGTGGACATTCACAGCTCTGGCAACATCTGATCGAGATTCGCTTGCTTCCAAGCGACCAATGGTGTTGTTGAGTTGTGCTTCAGTCAGTCTTGGCGTAACTGTATTGCGTGTCGGTGGCTTAACACTGAGCTATGGAAACCGAGAACCCGTCACTTTTATAAAAATTTTGCACATGTTGCACTTGCAGAACATGCAGATCTCTCAAACAAATTTATTGGACACGAATGCGTTTTGGCGAAAAATCCGATGTTTTCCTCCATTTTCAAAGTGCACAACTTTTATTGTCATTTTGGTCTGACAATCAGTGCCTTAACACGTGTAACATCACATGCTCTGAGCTTGTAACGTTATTACATATATTTCTCTTTAAAATAAAAAAATATCCCTTTTGCATTTCTTTTTTTGAAGAATATATAAATATTTACTTACAGTTGTTTAATATTGTCATTAAGTACTTGTATTCCAACTTTGTAAATGTATTCAATTTTTGAGAATTGAGAAAAAAACAAAGAAAAATGTAGGTTTCACAGATGCTTCATTTAATAATGACCATGGTTTCACCAGTAAAGGCATCATCAGGTACCAAATAAGAGGTCTTGTAAACAGTTTTATACAGTTTTAAACAAACAATTTTTTTTATTCTAAGAGTTTCATGCTCCCTCATACATACCTCATCAAAACCTTTAACAATAATGTTAAACCTTCATTGTTTTTTGGAACAAGAGTACATGCCTACTCCAGAAACTCCAAACTAAGTCATTAAGCATCATGAACCCTCACTCAACACATCTGTATGTAGTTTCTAAACTGTAAAAACAAATATCCCTATCAGACTTGTTGTGTCCTATATTTATGCTCTTGCTTAAAAGTCAGCACAGAAAGCTCACAATATTTTCACAGATCTAACTGGTTTTAAACCCCAGTTAGTATAAAAAAAAAAACTTCCTGGAGCTTGTATAAAAAATGTAGATATATCAAATAATGTCAAACTTGTTTTGTCTGATTTTTTTAGCCTTTTTTACCAGTATACCTATTAATTAATGTATACACGGTGTTAATGATTTAGTGGATAAAGAAAAGGAAAACCCTTTACAAGCCCAGAATTTAAAAACAATAATAACCATTTGCTTAGATCAAAACCACTTCAAATTTAATAAACAAATTGATAAATTTGTATTGCAAACTTGGAAGAGTTACAAAATTATTAAGACATCATTATTTGACATCCTTTGCATTATTTTCATCAATAAACAATTTTTTTATCCAAACTATATATGAAAACTTGTGTAAGCAAAGGATAGAAAGAACCCATAATTAACCCATCACATTCTATAGAATTTGAAGAAAAGGGAAACAATTTTTGGACTTAATTATTGACATAAATATAGGCACATATTCCTTCAAAATTTTCAAAAATTGACACTCAGTACCTCACAAACTTGCTGTGTTCTATAGTTTCCTACACAGACTTACTGCTGTATTCTTTGTCACGTGAAAATTATGAAACAGTATTAAAAACAATAAAACTAACTGCTGTAAACAATAGTTATACAACAAAGTTAATTTAAATAGTTATTTAAAAATAAAAGCCATATAATTAATATAATCAATATATCCAAATACTGTACAAAATAACATCAATAAGAAACAAATATTTTAAGCTACAATGAAAAACCTCACAAAATATATAACACACTGAACAAAGAAATCTACAGATCAGCCTTCTACCATATGGCAACAGTGTTTGTTTACTAAATAATGTGTTAAGACTAAATTACATATACACAAGTCAAACAGGACATCCCATAGAAAGAAGAATTAAAGAATATTCTAGAAGCTAAAAATTAATGAAAACGTATGCAACCTCAGGTATGTATCACCTTAGGGAAACTAAACACCAACTTGATAAAAAAAAACATTAAATTTTACATATCCATGGAAAATTAAAAAACTAAATAGTCTAGAAATTTTAGATGGAAATAGAAGTTTAAAAAATAATTCAGAAAAACGTTCTAAATGACCAAACTGACTTAAGATCCTTCCCACATCTTAAATCACTTGTATCAGACTGAATGTCAAGGTTATTCCTGGTTTTTTGGTTAAATATATATAAACCTGTTTACAAAATATTTTAGTCTAGACCTGATGATGCCTTTACTGGGGAAACCATGGTCATTATGAAATGAATCATTTGTCTTTGTTTTTCCTCTATTCTGTAAGTATGGAATTCTACCACGTACTCACAATTTCAAATATCAATTATATTATTCAATTTGACGTATGTTTTACATATTCATTCCTTAACAAGTGATTTTTTGTAAATTTAGCCAGATTCTTTTCATACAGTACACAAACAAATAGAAAATGAGAAAAGCCTTATTATGTATAAATCTAATTCAATCCTAAATGAAATTTTCAGTAAGAAATTAAATGGTTTTTACATCTAGGTAAAAGTTTATTCTGCATTATTACTATTTATTATAAAAATATTTTTATTTTAAACAAACTATCAAAAGTGGTAAGATTGTGAACTCTATAATACATAAGAGCTTTGCTATTTATTTGTTCTTTTACAAACTGAATATTTGAATGTTTTATATGACACATATTCTAACATTATAAGAAGTCTGACATTCCATACGGTGTGGAACCAGTTTCTCTGTCTATTCCCATACACACTGATGCTTCATGAATGTGTAAATCTTGTTCAATACACAGAGCATCAAAATAAAATGTTCCAAACTGATTCAAGAAAATTCCTTCAGAGTTTTGGATTTTCTTGAATCAAGTCTTAAATTGCTCACACCACAGCTGCAATGATCATGCTGTAAATGTTTTCACCTGTAAATGACTAAAATACTTCTATAGAAATGTTCAACTCTCTAAAGCACTTGTTGGTTTTATTTTCTTTACTATCATTCAAACTTTTATGACTCATTTTCTTTAATTCATATGCATTCAAAATATTTTCTTGTTTTTGATCAGAAACCTCAAAAAATATCATTTTATTAAAGTTTTAAATTTATATTCCTTGATTACTTGATGAAATTGCTTCATATTTTTTGTAATAAATTAAGCATTTATTCATTGTTATCTAATAACTATTAATAATCTAAGATTGATGTGTCACAATTTGCCTTTACTTTTCTGTAATTCCAATCTACATTAAAACCTTATCTTTAGAAGCATCACATTACATACACTAAGACATAAACAATCAACAAATTACCTGTTAAGCACAAAAAGACCTGATATATCTTACTTTTCAATTTTAATGTAACAGTAAAATTGAGCCTTTTATAAAAAACATTCCATGACATGTTACTCACAGATGTATGTGGCTTTACCACCTAATAAGCCTAAATCTCAAAATTGTTTTTAAGTATAACTGCTCTTTGAACTTAATCAACTCAGTTAACAGTAATAGTTTTACATTCATGAGAATCACAGATAGAGATGGGTGACTAACTTGATTAATCAATAACCCCTGAGCACTGATTACATTGTCCAGTGTCACTAATTTAACAAAACTATGATTAAGTCAATTAATGTGACAAAAACAACCAATTAATCAAAACTAGTTTCCAATTATTATAACTATTCAGTTAATAAAACAGGGCCATTACAATTTCTCTATTACTGTTTTTGATTACTAAAACATTGTTCAGCTTAACTGATTACTGTCACAATTTTAAAAATAACCACCTAGTATTTTTGATTATTCCAACTATTTGAGTCTCATGAGAATAATCAGTTGGTTGAAGGTACTTGTCTAATGAGCCTGATGATAATCAATTACCAAATTCTGTGAACCAACAACCTCTAATTACGATGTACATACAGTGTTAGATATATAGAAAAGATACAAGAACGGTTCTTACCTCCGTTGATGGGAGATGCACCACTCCTGTACTTCTTCTTTTTTCTCTGAGTTTTCTTCTTTCACGTTGAGCTTTTCCTTTATTTACGTGATTTGGACGTGGACATCTCTTGTCTTTAGCTCTTGAAGTTGGTTTAGGAGAAACATCTTGATCTCCTACTCCACTCACTATTCCAGAGCCTTCAGTACAACCAATACCAGATGTATAAACTGCTCCTGTTTGAACAGTGACTTCTGCATCACCAGTAACTCCTCCATCAGGAACAGCACTGCGACTAGAGGTGGGAACATTTCTTGCATTAGCCCTTGCAGTACGTATACGGGATCGACGAGATGATATTTCAAATTCATGGTCAGCATCTTCCTGACTTAGGGAACTTGATGCCATGATTATAACTGAATTTCTTTACTTTTTATGTTTCCCAAGGACCTGAAAAATAAAACAAAAAATAATACCAAAGCATAAATGTGAAGCTCAATATACAATTTTATTCACCACTTGGCACTGAACTATTTTGGTTTCAGGGAATTCTACTCATCGTTAGTAATCCTGGACAAGGGTAAATCCAAATGAGCCTAGATTTCAAATAGTGGCTGAATGTATATTGCATTTATGGTATTCTGAAATGCCTTTTAATGACACAAATTGTAAATTTAATGATATACTGAGCTTCACATTTATATTTTAGTATTTAATGCAGTTTGTCAGCTGAATAATTTACAAGAATAAATTAATAGCATCAATGCTGAATATTCCTAAAACTCTTATATAAATACAGAATTATGAAGCAAACAAAATACATTTCAAAACAAGATAATCATAATATAGATTCTACCATTATTTGAAGCCTGGGTTTATTATTTCAATTCATTCTTTTTCAGGATTACTGATGATGGGTGGATTTCTCCAAAAGCCAAAACAGGTATACCTTAGTGACAAGTGATATATCAAATAATATACCATGTTTCACACATATCTTTTAGTGTTTTACACAGCATATCTAATGAAGAATTCATAATAACAAACTAGTGGCATCAATGTTGTATACTTTTGAAATGTTTATACATTATATGGACATGAGGTGTATAAAAATACTATAAAAACATAAAACGAAACTCAATTCCAGAAACAATTATTTCAAACAGTGAATTCTTCTATATCATATTTCTAAATGCAATTACCAGTTAAAAGGATAAAGAACAATAATAAATAAAAGTTTGAATTACCAAAAGTACCAGTACAATATTTTGGAAGTTCCCACCATAAAATTGTTGTTAAGCAACTTGTTATTATAAATAGCTTCTCAACCACTACTTTACGTTTGATGTATCCCAGCTAATATGAAAAGCATTGGGCGAAAGGTTTCATTGGCACTATAATATAGCAGACACTGTATTCTGTACTTGACACATTAGTCTATCCTTTACCTTCCTCATAAGTTCTTAATAATTACTGATATGGTCTTTTCCCACTGACATATGCTATGGTCTTCTGATCCCTTCCAGATTCAAAAAGAATAGCTTGCTAGTTAACCAGTTCTACTGATTAATAAACAGGTTGGTTCAAGAATACAGTAGTAATGAAAAATATATGTTAAAATAACAAATAATATAATATTAAATATTCCTTCACCTAATTCTGATGTGTTGTGACATAGACAAATTGATGATAAATGAAAGTTCACTAATTCAATTTAATTTGCATAAGAAGAGTCCTACTAATGAAAAACAAAATATAGTGTGGATGACATTATTATACTTTTGCTCAAAAATGTCTTACAAATGCTGATAATTTGTACACAGTTAGATAATTGTTCTGTTAATCCATCTTGATATAATCTGTTAAGAATCAAATTCCAGTGATGTAAAAATATAATAGGCACAATATTAGGGACCCTAACACATCACTCAAAATGATTTTAATTTTAAGAAACCTAAACTAATAAACAGCAGTTTCTGTTTAATTTCTACAAACTGTACTCTTCAAAAAAGAAACGCAAAAGGCAAAATATGAGACAAATTGTTAACAAGTTTATTCTGGGTAGTTCTGTATGACGTGTGAAACTTTGCACATTCACTGCTGAACATCCAAAGTCTGCAAAGATGAAGTCCACGCTCACTAGGTGAAGTTTAATGTCACTCAACATCAATAACGAGTATGCCCCCCCCGTGAGCATCAATAACTGCTTGGCATCTCCTACCCATGGAAGCGATGAGATGACGAATCACATCCTGTCTGATCGGAAATCCTACACAGCCCTGGTATGGTTGAGGCAGTAGACGTTGCAGTGGTGGTCTTATCTCAAAGGTAACGTAACCGGATGTTGCGATCTTGTGCGGGCGTGGTCACACGTGGTCTGCCAAATCGTGGACGGTCACAAGTTGATCCATGTTGTTGGTGATGATTCCATAGCCTTGTGATGGTGCTTGGGTGGACATTCACAGCTCTGGCAACATCTGATCGAGATTTGCCTGCTTCCAAGCGACCAATGGTGTTGTTGCATTGTGCTTCAGTCAGTCTTGGCGTAACTGTATTGCATGTCGGTGGCTTAACACTGAGCTATGGAAACCGAGAACCCATCACTTTTATAGGGATTTTGCACATGTTGCACTTGCAGAACATGCAGATCTCTCAAACAAATTTATTGGACACAAATGCGTTTTGGTGAAAAATCTGATGTTTTCCTCCGTTTTCAAAGTGCACAACTTTTATTGTCATTTTGGTTTGACAATCAGTGCCTTAACACGTGTAACATAACATTCTCTGAGCTTGTAACGTTATTACATATATTTCTCTTTAAAATAACGAAAATATACCTTTTGTGTTTCTTGTTTTGAAGAGTATATATGATTACTATTTTCTCTATGTCTCATAACAATTTCATAACCAATGCCAAAACAAATGATCACAGCATAGAAAAAATAAGGAGAGAGACCATTTGTTTCAATGATATAAACATCTATATAAATGAATGTATTTATATAAACAAAAGTACAGTTTTTAATTTCACTTTTTGGAACTTAGCTAACTCATGCCATTTTAACATTGCACTATAGATTGCTTTACAGACAAGTGCGATGGCTTTTCATACCTGTTAGAAGATAGAAAACACTTGATTACTAAGTACATTTACACAACCAATTCACAAAATCTTGAACTTGCATGCATGGCCATATACTTTTGACCATGGTGAATAAGTATATTTATATACATTATTTCTGCAATACTTTTAGTAATATCTTAAATACATCTCACCCCTGGTATTCCAGTATATCTGTATCACAAACAATTTGCACAATGTTAATATTTTATCAGTTAAGTAATAACTTGAAACGTTGTACTTTTCTCGCTTTCAACACTGTATGTTTCTCTTAATAAAATACTGTTTAGAAAACTAGCTAAGTTGCCCATTGTACTAATGCTCATTTGGTATGCCAGCAAATGGTAGGGATAACAGTGCATGGTGGCTATGAGTAATTTGCAGCTTTATATAGCAATCTCTGAATTCGTTTTGTCTTATCTTGTCCAAAGCTAAAAACATGTCAAATACTCTCTAAATGTTTAATTTGTGTGTGACCACTAGATACAACAAATTTTTTCTATACATTCAAATGGAGGAAACTAAAGTTCTCCACAATGGAAAACAGAAGCAAAAAGGGAGAATTGTGACCTCTATTGCAAGTCTACATTGCCTAATAAAAACCTTTTTCCAGTATCATATATATAAGCAAGAGTTTCATTATTGTGTTATATTGTTATACGTAAAGTACTGGTATTTCAACACCACCATCCTCTTATTTACTTGTGCAGTTTATTATTTTTCTTTTTTAAGTTACTCATTTAGTAAATCAGGCTGGCTTCAGAAATACACCATTTGTTGTTTATGATGATTAATATATTCTTGTTAAAGGCACAAGCCAAAATGTTACAAGATAAGTTAACCAAGTTTATTGGTTTTTGTGATGACAAATAGCAATAATACTCCAGTATTTCTAAAAAAAATTGCAAACAAAAGAAAGATGAATATATAACAATATGTCCACCACACTATATCTGCTATATCCATTGCTGATAAGGCCTTTTGTCCAATACCAGGGCTTGTTCAGCACACTGTAGTATGATGGATACAACATTGGTTGAGGTGTTATTTATATTATTAAACTGCATGAACAATTTGGTAAACTGAAATTTTTATTGAGTTTTACATGGCTCATTCACAAATCAAAATTACAGTAAGAATTAACACAATATTTGGACAAAAATTACATATTTATTTGATTTAATTTCACTGGTCACACAAGAGTAGATCAAGTAACCATAGTGTAAATGAGTGAAATCTACATTAGTAATTGAAAGAACTTATCAATGAATATAAAAGAATGTACAGGGTACAATCTGCTATGTCTAGTGCCAACGAAGCATTTCACCAGATACCAGGACTCATCAGGCTAGTATGAAGATAACGGACACAGTAGTAACTGAGATATTCTTTATGTATTAAATAAAATACAGTCAAACTTGATTATTTATGGAAACTCTTGATTATTTTCGTTTAAAAACTATTTAAATTTAGCCACAGAAGATAATTAACTAGTTAAGGAAAAAATGAAGATTACTTAGAGAGAGAGAAAGTATCTTTAATAACTACTAAATGTCTTTGACAAAAATATTAAAATATAAAACTGTTGCTATTACATTAGACATTAGTGGCATTAGCAAGTCTTCTTTAAACAGATATTATAATGATCTGACATTATGAAAATTTAAACTTTCTTAAAGATAATGTAAAAAAAGCAAAAAGGTTTTTCTTGTTTATCAGAAATGAACTTTTATATTTACACTGTACAAAAGGTATCAAAGAATGGATAATGCTAAAGTGTGTAAATCTGATGGTTCGTGACAGAAAAAAACAAACATGCTTGACACTTCTGACAAGACTCCCGATTCCATTGTTGACAATGTTAGATATATGTGTATTTGTATTTAAAGATAAACATTCCCATTAACAAAAGAAAGGTTACTGTCACATTGAAAACAAGACAGTTTATCTATTAATTATATACACAGAATTTTTTTAAAGTTCAAGAAATTTTTAATACTCAGATAATTTCTGGTAGTAGAACAGACAGTAAGTTGGTGCCTACCAACTGAAGAGTTGCTGATACTGCTTATATTTTTAAATGAAAGAGGATATAAGAGTTACCCAGAAAATTTTGGGTTATTTGATCTTACTTTTATGGTGGGAAAATTTTGGTCTTGATAAAAGAAGCTTAGAAAATCATCTAGTAAAATGTTATACCACAACAAAAAACACCAGGAGTTAACCAAATGGAAAGTTTTCCTTATTAATCTTTTTTTCTTTCTTATCTGTATGATGAAAAAGGTTTGGTGTACTTTGCTTTTGAAAAAGCTTTAGATAAGTTGCCACATAAAAGGTTAGGTAAGAACACCACATTGGAATGGTTTGAGGAAAAACTAATTAATTAGATTGTAGGATGGCTGGATGGGAGAAAGCAAAAGGTAGTTACTTCTGAGTTTAGCCATACTGAACAGTGTTTTTTTTTGTTTTTTTTATAGCAAAGCCACAAAGGTCTATCTGCTCACCCCACCAAGGAGAATCGAACCCCTGATTTTAGCGTTGTAAATCCGGAGACATACCACTGTACTAGCGGGGGGCACCATACTGAACATGCCTCACAGATCAATGCTTTTTGTCAACATGCATATTATGATAATCATTTTGTAATTTTCTTATAAATGCAAATAAAATTGTTTTGTTGTTGAGCCATTGGTTTTTTTCTCTTACCTAAACATTAATGATATACTGATATGAGAATAATTTTTAACATTTACTGATAATATTAAATTCTCAAATATTTCTAGGTGTACTGAGATGTTGTATTGTAGAATTACTTGAATAACTTGGTAGGATGGATGAATATTTTAGTAAGTGATCTTTAAGTAGCAAAGCTGATACAATTTTAAGTTGTGTATATAAATATACTGGCTACAAGTATAAGGATGATGTATAATATCAATAAAAATCAACAGTCACATCTCACTTGGAATAGTGTATTCTAGTTTTAGTCTTTTTAAGCCAAGTAAAAAAAACATGTTTAGCACTTACTTTCATGCAACTACTGCATCCCATTTTTTTTAATCATACAAAGAAAAAAAAAATTCTGAATAAAAATTGAGATGAATGCAGTCCATTAATTTTGCCCATAAATTCTGTATAATTTTCATGTATAAAATGGAACAAAGATGACTTTTGTTTCACATGCACTCATTAAAACAAGCAACAATCATAAAAAAAGGTGCAAACTTTCTTTCAAAAATGTCATTATAATTATAAAAGCTCTGAATACTGATCTTTTTTTTTTACTTGGCCTTACCTAAGATATTTATTAGAAATGGTTTTGAGATGGGCTACTACTACTAAGATTATTATAGGGATAGAAGAGTTTATCTTATACAAGTATGTTATGTTATTCTTTGTTTACTGAGATCATTCTTCTCTCACTCTCAAAATCTTATTTTCCCTTGAGAAAAGTATGATAAGAGATGATCTTATTAAAATTATAAGATTATATATACAATTTATAGGATAAATGCCTGTGAGTTGAACTAAATGGTCTCTTTTGTCCATCCCTAATTCAAATATATCTAACATGTTTCAGTCCTTGTTTTTACACTGAAGAAGATATGAATAGTCATCTTATTGTACAAATGCAGTTATTTATTCGTAATTAAAACACAAGTACTTTTAATATTTATGAAGAGATCAACTACAGAATAAATAGGTGTTGGATCCCCACAAAAAAAGGAAATGGATTAAAAGAAGGCACATGCAGTCAAACTTTAGAAAATTATAACTTCATAGTGTTTACTCGTATCAATCACTTTCGCGATACCATATAATTTATGTGCTGCAAAAAATAAAATAGAGTATTTAACATACAACAACACATATTAATTTTAGCAACTTGAAGAGTAGATTACAACTCAGCTGGTGCGATCCACTACTAATGCTATCACGAATAAGTAATATATATTGACTGATCGAGTGGAGACTTTTCATTCTGGAATTCAAATTTAAATTATTTCCGAAGCGAAGGCCTAATTTATATTACTTATTTGTCTTCTAAATGAAAATTCACGACACCAGTACGATAAGTATTTCTGGTAATAGAATAATTAGACCGAAACTCAAGTAACAAATCCAACTGAAAAAGACAACTTTCACTAGGCAGTATAAACAATATGATTTTTAAAAAGCAAAAATAGGCTCTTAAAAGTACTTATAATTTTATCCCAACATATTTAGAATACATCAAAGAATGAAACACTTTACCTGTTATTTTGACAATTTATTACCTCCACTGAACGAAGACAAATCGTACTTAAATTTACATTAATCGTTAATATCATGCAGCTTTTAAAATTATTAGAGGGCGCTTTACTCATTTTTCTTTTATTTTTCTTTACCTAAACGAATCTGTAGGACATAAAAACTTATTATTATTGCCATTTGGAACTTACTTCTTTTAAACTAATTATTACAATAGAGTCTATTGGTTCGTTATTATGCAGAAAGCTACACAATGGATGATGCCCAACACGAGTATGGAAATCCAGTTTTTAGCGTTATAAACCTTCAGACTTAAAAGTTGAGCTACTGAGAGCTTCATAGGATGGAGTCTGTGAAAGATGTATATCATTCACAATACGGTTAAGAAAACCAAACTAAAATTTATGTCTCGCTCAGATTGGGTCTTTACGTAATTCTTAACATCTGAAAGGTACTCTTCAGTCTAGAAAGGACTAATTTCCAGTTATAAATCGTAGAAAATGCATTGCATAAGCCGACTAAGTTTTATCTGTAACATCCTGACCTCCCAAAATTGTGCTAAGCTAGACTATATAGCAATATTGTTGGTCGTTATTTGAATACTTTTGTAAACAATATTTTTAATATAGTAATTTATTTGTTTACTAGCGGACGCTGAGGATAAAAAAATTATGTTAAACTTGAAATGATTAGTAATATAAGCTTAGAACATTAAGAAAGCTCTAAAAGACTTGGCTTCAGATCGTCTAGTACAGGGGTCACCAAACTAGGGCCCGCGGGCCGGATACGGCCCTCGAGGTCATTTTGTTCGAGCCGCCAGCAACTAGCCGCTTGGAAATCAAAAGTGACATTTCATCAAATGTCCGACTGTCATAACAAAATAAATCACACCGATGGTCGCTTTAAGCTGGCAAACACAAGACGTTAAGATAAAAAGAAACAAAGCTGTCACGCGCATTTTTAACGAACAGGAAAATTCTTCTTTCGTCCTTGCTGCCCGTTTATTCATATCGAGGCACGTATCTATGAAAGCAATAGGATTTGGAAAACAAGTACAGGCCTAACCCTCGTCCTATCGACTCGTCTTGTAAATTCAGCGGCCTAGGGTTACCGCTTCAGCAAGCTCATTTCTCTTAGTAGTCGGGTTATGCGCTTTTCGTAACTCGTTCTTAGGTAAGTGTTGTGGCAAACGTACGTTTCAATATATTTTGTTTGTTCGTTCTTGGACCAGTACAATACTTTTCTCACAGCGTTCTATGTTTTTCATTTTCAGATCCTGTTTTTTATCACCCATATTTATGGCTACTTTTATAAGAAGAAAAGTGGACTCTGAGTGTCGTGCTTTCAAAGAAGAATGGGGAGAAAAGTACTTTTTTGTGGAAACAAAAAAACAGAAAGCTACTTGTGTGATATGCACCGAAGTGTTGCAGTTTTGAAAGAGTACAATTTTCGGCGTCACTATGAAACATCTATCAACATATTTGAAATTTTCAGGAAAGTTCCGTTCTGATAAATTTGAATCCATGAAAAGTGTTTTTGAATTTCAAAAGAATCTCTTCACGAGAAAGTTTGTTGAAAATGAATCTGTCACTCATACAAGTTACAAAATAGTGCATAGGATGGCAGAGCGAGGAAAACCTTTTACTGACGGCAACTTCATCAAAGAGTGTATGATGGAAACAGCAAATGAGCTGTGTCCTGGAAAAGCCAATTTATTTGAAAGTATCAGCCTTTCAGCAACTTCAGTTGTACGGAGAGCAGAAGAACTTGGAGAGAACATCACATTACAGATACGCCAAAAAGCTAGAAACTTCCTATGGTATTCTCTGGCACTGGATGAGTCTACTGATCTCTCGAGTACGTCACAACTTCTCGTGTTTATTCGTGGAGTTAATTTGGACTTTCAGATCACGGAAGAGTTTGCATCAGTTTGCAGCATGAACGGAAGAACAACTGGAGAAGACATTTTCATGGAAGTGCATAAAACTTTGCAAGACCTTCAGTGGAATCAGCTTAGAGGTGTAACAGTTAATGGAGGAAAAACGTGGCTGGAGTAAAGAAGGGTCTGGTGGGGCTGATCAGGAAACAGTTGGAAGATCTTCAACTCCCAAGCGCTCTGTTCATACACTGCATCATACATCAGCAAGCACTCTGTGGAAAAGACTTGGATATTTCTTGCGTACTAAAACTAGTCATTTCTGCAGTGAACTTCATTCGGGATCATGCACTTAATTATTGCCAGTTCAAGGTGTTTCTTGAAGAAATTGATTCGGATTTCTGTGACTTACCTTATCACTCAGCGGTTTGGTGGCTCAGCTGCGGTAAAGTCTTGTCTCGTTTTTATAAGCTGAGAAGAGAAATAGATATATTTCTTATCGAGAAATATAGACCCGATCCACTTCTGTCGGATCCAACCTGGTTGTCGAAGTTGTCACTTTTGGTTGGCATCACATCCCACAGGAATGAATTGAACTTGAAACTTCAGGGGAAGAATAACCTTGCCTATGATCTCTATAGAATCATTAAAGGATTTCGGAGAAAGTTGTCATTGTTTGAAGCACTTTGGAAGGAGAAACCTCTCTCATTTTCAGTGTTTCAATGAGTTTAATGCTAGAATCACAGAAGATGTCAACTTGGAGTTTCAGGAAAAGATTATTGGTGATTTAAATAAGCATTTTTAGAGAGATTTTTGGATCTCGACAGAATCGAAAGTGACATTCTCCTTTTTCAGAATCCTTTTGATTGTGTCATTTATGACGTGCTAGTGGAACTTCACCTGGAGGTCATCGATTTGCAAGGAAATTACTTGTTGAAAGCAAAACACAGAGAGAAGCAACTTATTGAATTTACAGCTGCATACCTGAAGATGATTTTTCAAAGCTGAAGCAGTTCGCATCTGGTATGGCATCAGTGTTCGGAACAACTTATGTCTGTGAACAAGCATTTTCAAAAATGAAGTATGTGAAGTCGGTACATCGATCAAGGTTGACTGATGAACATTTGAAAGCAATTCTAACGATTGGACGCAGCAATTCAAAACCGAATATTGAAGATATTTTGAAAGCCAAACGCCAATTTCATAAATCTCACTAACTTTTTTGCGGCTTAGTGAAATTCAGATATGTACTCACTGTGTGCGATGTGACAATTGTTTTTGCTAATGTCACCTTCTTTGATAACCTTTGGTAAATAAAAATGTTGGTTGTATTTCTGTTTGTTTTTTTTTATTATATGTGTGTATTGCATGCTACTCCCACATGGCTAATGTGGCATCCTAAACTTAGTGTTAAGTCTTTTACAGAGAGCTTTCGTTCTAGCTTATGAGTATTGAACATAATGATCATGTGGCCCGCGCTTCTCATTCCCCAAGTAATCTGGCCTCCTGTGAAAAAAATTTGGTGACTCCTGGTCTAGTATATTACAAGATGGACTATAACTACGAGGCTCAGTGAAGCAATGAGAAGATAGTATAGTTTGTTTGTTTTTATCTCTGGTAGATTGAATTGTGTTTTTGTTTCAGCCGAGAGGTGGCACGAGTTTAATCTTTATGTTAGTGTCGTTAGCGTAATTTATAAGCGTGGTTTACAAGTTCCACATTATTTAACTTTGTAAAAACGTTAAGGAAGAAGTAAACTAATTTGTTACCACTTGCATGGAATGTACTTTGAACTAGTTTCAAGGAATAATTTAGAATAATAATATTACAACAAATGACAAGACGATAAAAACGGAACGTTTCCTAAACGTTAATTTTCATTCATGACAATTACGAAGGCACAGACTGAAATAAGAAACTTGTTAGATATAATAAACAATGGAAGGATTTTGTTTTGTTCGTTTTTTTGAATTTCGCACAAAGCTACTCGAGAGCTATCTGTGCTAGCCGTCCCTAATTTAGCAGTGTAAGACTAGAGGGAAGGCGGCTAGTCATCACCACCCACCGCCAACTCTTGGGCTACTCTTTTACCAACAAATAGAAGGACTAACCATCACTTTATAACGCCCCCACGGCTGAAAGGACGAGCATGTTTGGCGTGATGGGGATGCGAACCCGCGACCCTCAGATTACGAGTCGCACGCCTTAACGCGCTTGGCCATGCCGGGCCTAACAATGGAAGAATAAGTAGAAAGAGAGTATTTGAAGTAGAAAGTATAAGAAGAAAGAGAGAGAAAATTAAAGAAAAAAAAGACAGAAAATAAAATAAGCCAAGAAGAAATCTACTGAAAATTAAAAGAAGACCAAAAGGTAAAACCTTGAATGTAAGAGAGGAATTAGAAAAAAAGAGACACACAATTTGTGAAAGAATTAGAATAAAAAATCTGGTTGAAGATAGGGAACTGTGAGGCATAGTAATGTCTTTAAGATAAAACGTGTAATAATGTAAACCTAGAACACCTAGAAACTTCTGGAAGGTTGGACAAGATTTTCTAGTAAATTCAAAGGTAGATCATAAATACAAATATCAGTGAAGCACCAAGCAAAATAGTTAAGAAAATAGCATAGTATTTTGTATCTGGTAGGGTGAATCAATTAGTATGTTTTCAGTTTCAGCCGTGAAGTTGTACAAATAAAAATGTTCTTTATATTATTATACAAAGTCCACAGTGTTTAAACTTATAAAAATGTTAAGGAAGATATCTAAGCTAATGGACTAAATTTTAGATTATTTTCATTAGATAATTTAAAAGATCCCATCAATAAAAGACATTATCACAACAATATAATGAACTTTGTAATAATATCGAATAAATAAGGATTTAAGGTGCTTTGGAATCACCTGAATGTTTTCTGTCACTAGCTCTTTTATAAACGCAATAATGTTTCCCTTATGTCACCGAAAAAAAATGTCATACTTTTTATATAAATTTATGAAAAGATATTAAAGAACGAAAAAATGTCTGAAATGTGAAATATTTCTAGATGTGTGTGTCGTGTTCACAGTCTGCAAAACCATTATATATCATATCTAATCTACTTTATCCATCTGTGTTTCCAATTTAAATTCAGTTTTAAAAAGTTTAGAGATAACATTTTTCAAATGGGACATACGTAAGAGGAGGATTTAGTGGTCAAAGATGGTTCACAATCCAAGAATATTGGAAAATTCAAGAGAAGTCTTCTTCTGAATGTTGGTCTTTCACACTGACGTGAAGGGCAATGATGATGTATTTGATCTTGTTCCGGTCACAGGCTAATTGAAAATTGCAATCAATGACTTTCAAATCATATCCTTTATTTTGTCTCAACCTGTAACTTTGGTTTGCGTGATACACAGAAAACTGAAATACAGACATGCTATCTATATTTCTTGGCACAAAGTAGGGAGATGTTTCTATATGGATTTCAGTCTGTCGTTAATAAGTGAAATTAAACCATACAACTATTTTATACCACTTCTGGCAGAGGTGATGGAGTGAAGGTTTTTCCAGATAGACAAAGTCTACCAGTTGTAGCTGTCTTACTATCAAAGAACATAACAAATATCCGGTAGAGAAAAGGAAGGTAAAAACTTTTCCAGGCTGGAGACACGCTACTGAGGCCATAAGAAGTCAAAACATCTGGAAATCATGAAGTTTTTGTCACGAGTTTATCATTACATTGTAAATAAAACCAAAAACAAGACTCTAGGTATCGACGTCAATTGTTATTTGTGATGTTATGCATATTTCAGCCATACGTTGACTGAGATACCATTGTTTCATCAAATGTAGGTATATGTTGATGAGATGAAGCAAATGACTCAACAAACATTTGATGGTATTTCTCAAGATCACGTTCTTAAGCCTTTAGGCAGGTTACTGTCTATAATGGTTGGATTAGTGATAGTCAGATAATGTCTGATTCTAAGCCTTTGTGGACTAAAAGGATCTCTAGCTAGAAATGTGATACAAGTCATGTGTACAAAAGCTGCTTCCATGACACATCTTGAAAACAGTTTGACCAGCTGTAAGAAACATCACCGAGATGAGAAAAATGGGAATATCTGGTAGCACTCGACAATGCGTAAGTGTACCTGGAGAAATGTAATAATTATCATGCAAAGTTAAACCAGTCATTCCGTAATAAGAAGTTCAGAAATAGGTTCACAGTATGCCTCTAAACATTTTCGTATGGAGTAATGATTATCTCTGTATACTGTACAAATATCAAGTTAGGGATCAAAAAAGTAGATACAAAGACCAATATGAATGCGTTTTATATTAAACGAATGTTCTGGACCATCTGTGTCACACAATGATACTGGATTTGTACGGATTAGAGATAAAGAAGTCATAGGCTCATCAAGGTAAAACTCCCACACGTACCTCCTGTTCAACAGTTGTTTACTTCAGGCAGATAGAAAATTGAAATGGATATTCATTCTAGTCCATACGAAAATATATTAATCAACTGCAAGTGATCATATGCAGCATATGTGAGTTTTTTGTTGAAAGGGGTGCTGGAAAACTCTGCTCCTTGTATACTAGACAGGGAAAGCCTAAGCTTTGGGCAGGAAATCCTTACAGTAGGGTTTTGGTTTGGTTTGTTTTGTTTTGTTTTGAATTTTGCGCAAAGCTATAGGAGGGCTATCTGCGCTAGCTGTCCCTAATTTAGCAATGTATGACTAGAGGGAATGCAGCTAGTCATCACCACCCACCGCCAACTCTTGGAATACTCTTTTAGCAATGAATAGGGGGATTGACCGTAACATTATAACGTCCTCACGGCTGAAAGAGCGATCATGGTTGGTGCGACGGGGATTAGAACCCGCGATAAGAGGAATAATTTGTCTTGTAAAAGGGTATTCTAAAGTAATTGAACCCGCTTGTGTGGACTTTGATAAAGAGGAGACAATTATTTAAAATTGTGGATATAATTGTGGTAACCCACGGAGGTAATGTAAATTAACTTATGACAGACTGCAGTAAGAAATAGAGTAGAGAGTAGATATTTGTCATAAAAGAAAATTATTTAAGTCCCTGGATAAGTGATATCAGTGATAACTGATAGTATTGTGATAAAAGAGTATAGAAAAATAATTCGCCTTCTCAGTTGGTTTCTAAGATAACTGAATCAATCTGTATGGATTTTTTACAAAAAAAAGGGAGAATTCTTTAAAATTTTAGGTATAATTATGATATTCTGTGATGCGAAGAATTTTTGTAAATGTTTTTCCTGTTTTGAATATATATTACTCTAAAACAAGTGGATTGTGAGCTCTAAGTATATTGCTCAAATTTATCGCCAACAAGTCACAGACACCTACTGTAAAGAATCCAAGACCGTACACAAAACTTTGACATACTTAATCTGCAATAACGTGTGGAAGCCCTAAAATCATTTCAGTTTTGCGTACTAAATACTTTGTATAAAGTGACAATTATCATCTCAACTGACTTGATTACTGTACTGTAGAAAATTCGAGTTTTTGATTCCAATAATAAATGTATAAATAGTATTGAGTTAACAATTTTTGAGTTACTATATTATTTTTCTTTCTGTTTCTCATTTCCTGTTGGAGGCAAATATACCAAGAACAAAGCATGCACAAAATAAAATAAAAAATAAAAAAGTTCTGGGCTGGGGGAAATCTTTCTATGCGCTTAAATTATTAAACTTGCAATTTCTAAGCCTGAAAAGAGAAGCTATATTCATTTTTAATTATATGACAGCAGATCCTAAAGTAACACTATTTAGTAGAAAGCCCTTCTTTTATTTTCTTTCAACAAAAACAAAGAAAAACACTCAAAAATGGAAAATAAAAATATTGTTCCACGGAATATTCTATGCATGGATAATGTGTAATTCAACCATTAATGTTAGACAGATGGAAATTACCATTGTTTACACTGCTTTGACAATAATTGCGTTTTGTAAAGTTCATTTGTTTGTGAACAAAAGTACAGTATCTGTAGACTCTCCGCATTTGGGAATCTTGTCCTAGAAATAAAACTAATCAAATACCGCGTATTTTCATTCGTCCAATATTGTTTTATTCGTGGGATATTTAGAGAGAGAAAACCAAAATAGAAAAAACAGTCGTCATGTAGACTTGCTTTAACATTTCGTGAAAGAGAAATATCATGGCGCCAGGATTTACAGCACAGATATTAACATCGAAAAGATATCCATATATCTTGTACTTAGATGATAACAACACAAGTTTCTGTAATAAACAAGTAAAAAGGTCAATAATTTATTCAGTCTTCTTTATAGTCATGTGACTTATCACATAGATTGATATTTGAAATATCTGATCATATGAAGTTCTGGGCATACAATTATCAAAACTACCGCTACTGTAGTAATGATTTACACAATGATTATATAATAAGGTTTCTAGTTCCGACACCTGTATTTTACTGTCATATAGGACTGAAGGAGATTATTTGTTACATTTTCACTTTAAACTTAACGTTTACCAGTTTATATAATAGTTTTGTAAAAACTATGCAAAAACTGAGCACTTCTTTGACTTTTAATCAACCGTGAAATCTGTTAAAGGTTATATCGAACAAACTTGTAATAGATATTTCACAATTACTTTTGTGTGCTATGAAGATAATTCGTTTTTTTCATTTTTTGAAATCATATTTCTTATAAAACTCTTTTTAAGCTTATCGAGGATAAGTACCAGATACCATTGAGGTGTAAGTTTGGTTTGTTTTGAATTTCGCGCAAAGCTACACAAGGGCTATCTGTGCTAGCCGTCCCTAATTTAGCAGTGTAAGACTAGAGGGAAGGCAACTAGTCATCACCATCCACCGCTAACTCTTGGGCTACTCTTTTACCAACAAATAGAAGGACTAACCATCACTTTATAACGCTCTTTCCCAGGGCTGAAAGGGGAGTATGTTTGGTGTGACGGTGATTCGAACCCCCAACTCTCGGATTTCGAGTCGAGTGCCTTAACCACCTGGCCTGAGCTTGACAAATTAAGCGTTTTATTACTTTATTATAACGTTTGATTTTTATAAATAATTTAAAATATAATGCTTGATGTGTAGAATTCCTTCTATTGCATTATATAAAAACAACTACACATTTTATTTATAAAATGAGATAACTCTAAAAAGAATTTTAGTTTTAAACGTCGATTTTATCTGTAATGTTCGTAAGTAGATGGCGCCGTTCATCACATTATGCTTAAGGGAATTCAGTTTATAGTTTGCTTTTTAATAGGCCCGGCATGGCCAAGCGTGTTAAGGCGTGCGACTTGTAATCTGAGGGTTGCGGGTTCGCATCCCGGTCGCGCTAAACATGCTCGCCCTTTGAGCCGTGGGGGCGTTATAATGTGACGGTCAATCCCACTATTCGTTGGTAAAAGAGTAGCCCAAGAGTTGGCGGTGGGTGGTGATGACTAGCTGCCTTCCCACTAGTCTTGCACTGCTAAATTAGGGACGGCTAGCACAAATAGTCCTCGAGTAGCTTTGTGCGAAATTTAAAAAAACAAACAAACAAGCTTTTTAATATGTTCTGTAATAACGGTATGGAAGTTATAATGGAACTGAATCGTTCACATACTGTAGTAAGGAATATAACCCATATAAATCATATAACAGCAGTTAATGCTGAAACTCAGTGTATAGAATAATACAAACTCGTTTGGATCTATTGTTCCAATATATTAATTTATTTGAAATATTGTATAATACAGTATTAGCACTTGTTTAAAAAACACATCAAAATATTTACAGTAGTACACAGTTTTTAAACCTTTGATTTACACAAATTTATATAAGTTAATCAAATCATGAATTAAATAGTGTATTATCCCTACAACTCTATTTTATATAAACACACAATTTAAAGACTGAAACACTTTACACGTTAATTCAAGTATTATAAAAGATACAGGTACGTTCTTACGGAGGTTGTAGTATGGTTGGTTTCAATAAATTGACTGAAATGTATAGACAATCGTATCTAATAAATAAAGATCTGAAAACAAGTTGTCTGATCAAAGAGGAATTAAAACCCAATCCAAGTGCAAACAATTATTAAGATTTATACATTATATATATATATATATATATATATTGATTGATTTAACTTTGAAAAAAATCAAGAACTGTGCTGCTATTGTTACTTAGTACTTAAATGCTCTATTGCATTAAATGTAATTTGTAAAATATATGATTTTTGTACAACCAGTGTAAAGATATTAAGTAACGATTAACACATTAAAAGAAATAAATGCAATGTTTCATTTTACGTAAATCCCTTCATGTGATTTAGAAATTTGATATATTTCGCTAGTTCATACGTAACCCTAATTAGCTGTGCAATTTAAAAACGAAACTGCATCACATTAATTCGTCCTTAACCTTATTCTTCTTTGTGAATAGCCTTGGTCATGGTTGCTGCAGGAATTCCGCTATATTTTTCTGGTGACAATAGAGCAGCAAAAGAGGGACAAGAGTAGCATGAAACTGAGTTGGAGCTGCACATTGAGAGAGACGGACAACAAGTTTCTCCGTTACAACAACATACTCCACTCGTAATAGGACAGCACATAAAGAAACCCTTCGGGTGTCTACAGCAAGTTTGATAGTCCTTGCATGTCCATCCATTCCCACAAGAGACCAGCGCTAAAAAAGTTTGAATTTATGATTTATGTGTAGGTTTTAAATAAACAGACATAAATTACTAAACTCGAACAACGACAACAAAAAAATACTAAAATGACTTTGGTCTTTCCCAGCTTAAAAGCGACGACAAATTATTTTGATGTTTAGTTTTATTTAGGAAAACGTCTAGTATTTTTCAAATGAGAAATGCATTCCTTTTTCAGTCAATTAATAACAGTCATAATTTTATAGAAAAACAAGTTGTCTTACAAAAACAACTTATATGTATATATTAAATCATACAAGTAGAACAGATTCTAAGATTCTTTATAAAATTATTAGCCATTTGAACAATATTCCATGAAATTATAAAGAATCGGGTTGGCATGATGATAAAAGTTTCAAGAAATAAAAAAATATCTCCCTTTGTAACGTTACGAAAGCTTTAGTGACAAGCACAAGCTATACAAGTTTTAGTTATTACTGAAATAACAATATGCAATAATTTAATTTTAACGATAATAAATAGAAAGGTTATTCTAACTGACACAAATGATACTTTTTGATGGTTTGTACTTGAAACTTTTAGGCTACATTATTTCAGTATAGCTTATTACGTATACCTCAATTTGAATAACATATTAAAATTGATCAGCATTAAGGCAATGACAAAGAAAGAGTAGTTCGTTTCAAAATAGTTGTTGTTAATAGCAATGAGAAACCATAAAAATTATCAATAGATTACTCATGCAAATACATTAACAAAACACTTTGTTCGTGACAAATCAATTTTACATAATTTTAAAATAATTGACAATATCTAAAGGATTACCTTGAGTGGCTCCAACAAAGATCACAATCAGCATAAAGACAACAAATTCAGTCTTCATCTGTTAAGTATAACAAGAAGAAATAAAATGGAAGGTAATAAGTTGAAAAGACTGCCTTATAATTTAACACATACAGCTTGAAAGGTCACCAGTCTTTCTAAATTATAAAACTTATACAAAAATTGTTCGTATGTTAATTTTCCAACCAGTATTTATAACCATAATATTGGCTAAACTCAAGTCAAACATGCTGAGAGAACAATTATATCATTCTTTCTAAACTGAGAGACCCACCACAAAGCAGCAGTTTCTTACTTTATTTTCAGATAGCGCTACAAATTCATTCCCTACTAGAGTTTGTGTTTTTCTTATAGTAAAGCCACATTGGGCTATCTGCCGAGTCCATTGACCTTACTAGAGTAAAAATATAATACAGTGCAGTAATTATACTCCTTCCTGACGTTCAAATCCTTTGTACACAGAACAATTGTTTCCTATAAATTGTAGAACATAAAAAGCGCAAAGTCGGCTGTCTATCGAGCCTAAGTACACAATTAAATACGGTATAGCAATTTTACCTCAGGCCAAAGTGAGGACTTTAGTATTAAGTAGTCGTTTTAGACTTCTTCCCAATGAAATAACCTTAATAAAGATTAACAGGTATACCTGTAGTAATATTTATAGTAGTAAATGTCAAGGTAATTTAGCTCCACGAGAAAAAAAATCAACTAATCGCAAATTTTTAACATAAAAAAAGGTTAAATAGCTTATCTAGTTAAAAAAAACGTAGTTTACTAGTTAGCCTCAGAAAGAGAGAAGTTAAGTATTGCATTGTAGCTACTTTTCTATAAATCATGCCCTCTGTGAGAAACCATTAAGCTATTATTATAGATTAGTAAAAATACTGTAGAAATATATATCTTGCGAAAAAAATTCAATGTGCGTTTAAGGAACAAAACTGACATATTTTCCATCTGCGAACTTTAGTTTTGACTGTTTCAAATTCTTAAATATTCTGTCTTCAACTGTAAAGTCCTAACATAATATCAAACTAATCTGTATTATAATAACTAATTCATATAAATATAAAAAGCTTACCTTTAAATACGTTTTGAACTTCAACAGTTTTCTTGCTTGCTGTGGCTTCTAGCTTGTTTTAAATCATTGATTAAATTAGAAAAGTTACCGTCCTTTTATAGTAAAATTGGTAAATCTTCAGTGTTATCTGTTCATTGTCAATACGGGTTGTCAGAAATATTTCTTAACACACGTTATATCATGTAGTATTGCGAAAAGACCAAACTTATTTTGTTTCAGACGTTTGAACGTTATCACGTCGTATGTTGTAACAATGTTTACTTCTGTTTCAAAATAATAAGCACATTGTTGTTTTTCTTATAGATAACGTTTGTCAGATTACAAGAGAGCGCCTTAACCACCTGGACATGTTAGATATTCTTAAAAGGAGGCCAAGTAGTTAGCGTTCCGAGCTGTGTGTCTGAAAGTTCAATATTCAAAGATATTATGTGCTAATAAATATGCTTGGTGGAATTATTTGAGAAAATGACAGTAAATCCTTCTATTCGATTGGCCAAGGTATTGCTGACTGGAAGCTCTCCCTGGTTATTAGTTCTAAATTAGAGACGATCATGCCCGGAATTGAACATCTGTGACTTTGAAAGTCTAACTCTTTGTCATATAAATTGCCTTTTAAGTTGAGAATATCAAATATTGTTTGAGAAATATCTTGCATAAGAAACTAAATGCATAAAATAACGAACATAACTAACAACAAAAGGAAAGTAGGTATGAAAGGTTTATTTTCAATAAGATTTTGTTCCCTAATAAATCAACGATAAGAAAACGGACCAAAAAGGCTATATCCACTTTTCGATTCACCAAATTAGACGGAGTGCTGATAGAGTATTGTGCAGTTTTACGTTTAGAAAAACAATTAATAAAATCTTTTTTGTGAATCTTAGGTACCATTTTATGAAACTTAGTATTAAGAAAACTAAATTCAATGATAAGGCTTAACAGAGTAAAGCAAATAACGAATGTATTTCACGTTTATTTATAGACAGGTCTAAGTCGACTAATACTTATATGCTTTTGAATACTTAGTAAAAAATGCTAATTACGATTACGACCCTGTGGCTAGAGTGCAGATCGGTTGAGCTAAAATTCCATGGTCCATGTTATCTCACTCCCAAAATATCTGTGCTCTACACTTGGAGCTGTAGGCGCATATTAACAGTAACGGTCAAATCTCATTAGTCGGTTTTATAACAGTAGCTCAAGAATTTGCGAAGGTTGATGTTGAATAGCTACTTCCCATCTAGTACCTCATTTGAAACTTAAAAACAACTAGTCCTCTTGTAGCTTTCGCGAAATTGCTATACATTTATGTTTCAGTATTTTCAAACATTTCTTGAAGTACATTAAGGTGCTAAGTTAAACTAGAACATAGATATTACTCTATTACGCCTAAGTTTTTAATGCTAGGTTAAACTAGAACATAGAAGTTACTCTATTACGTCTAAACTTTTAATGCTAAGTTGAACTAAAACATAGACACTACTCTATTACATCTAAGTTTTTAATTCTAATTTTTTTAAGTTGGTTTTTTATCATATAACCCGTTCACGTCATTAAAAATACAAACAACATAGAAGTTTTGAAGATATTCATACTTTCATATTTTTCACAGTTTTAAGTTTTAGCCATTTTTCAAACATTTGTGTTAATAAAGTAAACGATAACTTATCTTTGTTATATAAAATAACATATGCTTCGGAAATATTTGTATTGAAATTTATCATAAAGAACAGAAATGTGCGAGGATAAGTTACGTTGCATATTAACTAAAAATCTGTAGAAATGTATTTTCTTAAAACCAACTAATTCTACAATTTTTATAAACAATGAACGGAAGCATGTGCGAATCTTCAAATATTCAAATCTAATAATTAGAGCACGAATTCAGCAACATAGCCTACAATTAACTGATTGATATTATAATTGCATATCTATTATATGTTTTAAATATTTTTCATCTGGTTTATTGACGTGTCTTGAATGTAGAACTTATATATATGGCTTGCTTGGTCTATAGGCATTTTCTATATGTCATCTATGCAGTAAAAATACAATGTTAAGGACATACACTCATATTTAAAAATCAACATTCTGTACGTTACTTCCGTAAAGTACAAGTTTAACCTCTACGTTATTGTCATAATGTACAAGACTTTATAGCATAGATATTATTAATTAGTTTATTTTGTGAATGCATATTTGATGATTGTTTAGTCTTTTTTATTATAAGAGAGTTAAATCAGATGATTATTAGAAGTTGTGTTTTTTATCTCATTGGTGTAGAGAATAAAGCGAACAGACAGTTAAATAATAAACATGTAAACAGTATGAGATGAACGGTAAAAAATATAAAGAGGGAGCAGACGAGAAAGTAAAGTTATTAGAAGCTCGGCCAAAGAGAAGTTAAATTACGTAGGAGGGAAAGGCTTACGAATAATATGTTAGAGGAAAGTAACAATAGAAATGGAGATAAGAAGAATACTTTGTACTGTCAAATAGTGGTTCTAAAGTAATTGAATCAGTCTGAGTGCACTTTAACAAAGGAAACAGAGGATATTTTGAAGAAAGAAGACCAAATGATTGCCGAAAGAACAGATATAACTGCGGTA
Organism: Tachypleus tridentatus; assembly: GCF_004210375.1. Classification (NCBI taxonomy): domain Eukaryota; kingdom Metazoa; phylum Arthropoda; class Merostomata; order Xiphosura; family Limulidae; genus Tachypleus; species Tachypleus tridentatus. Next base: position 63,589,919 of record NC_134825.1, read on the forward strand.
ACTCACGCTACATTATAAGCGAATGATACAAAGATTACTAGTGCGATATAAATTGAATAGGCCTACGTGGGCTTTTGACAAGAAGAAGAGAACCGTATAGTGCTTATGATCTTTATAGTATAAATATATTATTGTGCATACGTTTAACGTGTTCCATATATATATATATATATTATTTTGAAAGCAAGTTGAGTGCGTGATGTTCATTTATCGTTGAATTTATCCTTCAACAAGCTACAGACACTTAATGTAGACGAATTTTAAGCATAACAACAAAATAGTATATATATTTGTACTATTAAGAAATACATGTAAACGCCTTTAATTGGAAATTGGCGATCTTAACATCTGACAGTCATCCATTTGTTTATTTTAGATGAGCCACAAACAATAAACGTTATTAACTATATTTTTAATAAACAGGTGTTATTGTTAACTATTCATTTGCTTTGTTTACTGGTCTCGTAAATGTACTCAATGTATTGCCTGTTCTTCTTAAATGATCGTCTTTTTAAGATAAATATGTCAATTATGCAATTATTTCCAAAAATTAATTCCGATAAATCTGTTAACATAAGGCCGAACTGAGGAAAGATAAAGTGTCAAAATATTTTGATACACAGTTGCATAACAGTTTTTCTTATATCACTGTGTTTGTCAATATGTGTGTTTGTGTTTTTCTTATAACAAAGCCAGATCGGGCTATCTGCCGAGTCCACCGATTGTCGGTATGAAAAGTAAACATGAGAAGTACAAAACCGGATTTTAATATCACATCAGACCTAGCAGATGTATGTAATACTCCATTATTACTGTTCCTTATAACAGAATAATTGTAAACAAAATACTGATAAATAGTGATGCCATTTTAAAAACAAGAGGGCATCTTCAATAGCTGCGGCACTTGAATTCGTTTAGACAGGGCTAGAGTAAATTACTCTATGATACTTTTTATATTCATTTTTATTAGCTATATTTTATGCTGCCGCAATACCAAGCGTGGAGCGCGTGTATACACGATTATATTTTATTACTCATCAGTATCGTTATTAGCTTACCCTCAAACTGAAATTCTTTTAATCAGGATTAGAACAAATTAATCTGCCAGACCTTAAGTGTATTCAAATCCATCTGTTAAAAGGGTTTGACCTCCTCAGTCCGAAACTGTAATTAGATATCAAATCATTCAAGATACGATGGAGCTTTGGACTAAAAGTTTGTAGTTGGAAAAAAAAGAAAAACTCAGAACCGATGTACGAGCCCTTCAGTCAAAAATAATAAAAAATTATTGCAGTATTTAATTTGAAAGAAAACTGGCAAAAAGGTATGTAAATTGTATCTATTGTACAAAATAAAAATAACTTCTTGGTGTAATTATAATAAGAAGCTAAGGTGTATACTTTTGTGACAATAACTTTGTTGTTGAAAACAAAAATTCGTCTACATTAAAAGAAATACACGTTAACACTAGTGGTAAAGTGATTTAATCAATCTCTAATTCAACTTACTTTTAAAGGTTAATTATTAGCTAATTATTAACACCAGTAATATCCATCCGTAAATGGGTATCTGCAGAAAATAGAAACAAAAATTATGTTCAACTTTAATATACTAAATTAGATCATGGAAGATTTTTGTCCTTACATTTATTTGTTAAAAGTTAAGGTTAACTTCTGCTTGAACACTCCAGGATTAAATAATCACGAAAATCATTTAATAATAGAAAAATTGATGGAAGAATATTTTCCTTGTATTACTTCAATAGAAGAGCGGTAAATTCATGTTTACTGACTCATTGATTATATGAAAGTACTCATCATGAATACCCATATCAGATAGTGTTTATTAAAACATATGTATCTCTTAGGGTAGCAAATACTTTATCAATGCTTAAATTAGGAAAACAAACTAGCTTTCAAATAGTATTTCATAGAAATATATATACAAAAAATTGTTTAAACCAGTTTCAAGTAAATGTGGTTAACAAAGGTAAAAACTATTGTGTCAAAATATCAAATTTTCCACTTACAAGTCATTATATTATATTTGATTACTCTGACTATAACAAACTTTCATGTAGATTATGATTTTATTTGAATACTTTGACGTACGGCAGTTTTATTTCGAACAAAAAATATGTTATTATAAACTTTTTTTACGTTATTATAAAAAAACAATAAAAAATTATGGAATTTTCTTAACATTTACAATAGTGTCAAATCAATAGTTTGAGTGTTCGAACTAGTACGTAAAAGGAAAACATCTTCACACAATATTTCATATGTGAAAATATGTAAACTGTACAAGTTGGGGAAATGTTTATATATGGGTGTCAAGCGTTTAAAACCTATATAAACATAATAAGGAGGAACTATACGGTAGTGTGAATAAATATGATAATAATTTTAACTATTTAACTAAGAAATAATAAGCGTTATAGGTTTAGTGAAACAAAAACAGTAAATGAAATAGACTATCAGAAAATTTCAAATCAAAGAAGCTAGTTTTGACGCATTCATATGTCTTCCTTAGTTTCATGTTATTTTCAAAAACTAATCTCAGGAAAGTTGTCAATACAAAATGTCGACTTTAGAAAAATATAGTGTACAACGTACTTTGGAATACAATTGCTAAACCTTACATCCTATATCACCTTGTTTGTTAACAAGAAATGCAAGCACACATCAGTCCACTTAATAGATAATTTGATACGCTCTTTATTTGTAGCCATTTACTGTGGTGTAATCGCTCCCTTTGTAATAAAAAAGTGTTTACAGCTTTTGTTTGTTCTGACTATATTGATAGGCATAATTCGTGAAATGAATTTTGTTTTGTCTGGAGATGCTTTTGGGGTTATAAAGAACACTGAATGATAATTTTATTGTAGTGTTTGAATAGTCTTTGATTTCGTTATTATTTATTGTTGTTTTTTTAACTTTTAATGTATTTATATTCATCTTTTATTTTCTTACAAAGTATTTTAATCTTTACTAAAACAATTTTTCACTTACTACTGATTTGAGTTTTGTAACTAAATGTAAATTTGGTGTAGCGTCGAATGTATGATTTATAAATATTCTACTTTTGAGACATTGGTTTCATAGATATAATCATATGAATTCATTTTGTGTATTATAGAGCATATTACAAGAGTAAAACAAAGACACATTCATGGAAACACTTCTTAACTTGTAAATGTAAAATAATATAGGAATAACATTGTCAAAAATTAATACAGGCACGTAAATTAGGCTGATACAGATCCCTACATGATTTTCAGTATTAAAATTTAATGTTATGGTGTAAAATACGCGAGTACAAAATGGTTACAAGGTCGGTCAATTCGACGTATCGCGTAGCGAAAGTCTGTAATAATCAAAACATGTTTTGACTCAACTTGGTTTTCGTTGTACGTGAGTCCTCGGTTCTTATTTACTCTACACTGATGCCTATCCTGACATGATCATAATATTATGATAAACAAACTGCATACCAACAGTCAGAAATATATAACTTTCAACTGCAGTAATGTTAAAATCAAGTGTGCATTTTACAGTGCAATATTAAATTTTATTATTGAAAATCAAGTAGGGATGATTTATTTACAACTGTGTCATCCCTATATTCTTGTTTGCACATTTTTTGGTACTGCCATTCATATATCATTTTGCGTTTACAAAATGTTTTTCTTATTTATTTTGTGACATTTTTCTCCTGGCTGAAAATTAGTGTATTTTACAAATGTATGTAATGAAATTTAATATTAGGTGTATCGAGTTTTTTTACTCCTTGTTATACATAATATAGTGCTTGGTTCCCTGAAGTCACTGACTGTATAGTATACAAAGCACTGGTGTTCTATACAATGCGCATCAATTAACGGCTAGTAATTCCTATTTCACTCTGTTCTTAAGCGTTTCAATGAAACATCAAATTTCTGTAAGAAAACTGTCAGGTAATTCTAACATTGTTCACACTAGGATTATGATTTTTAAAAAATATTATTAGGTATTATGACTAAGCGATGATATCGTGCACTGCCACAGAAACACATAAAATAGATTTAGGTTTAAACTGACATTAGTGAAAAAGTAGTTGTACGTTTATCTAGAATGAAACAAAAAGAATAAAGATGAACTATCTGGTGGGTTGGTCACTTTCTGGTTTGGTATCTTAAATTATGTTTTCTGGCCTTGTTTTTATACTTGCAGGGTGGAAAAAATGAAAGTGAGTGGTAATCATCTTTTAAAGTAAAATTTTCATCGTTTATTTTTAGCATGCTATTTTTGTTATGCTTATTGAGTACTTCGGCCATCTCTACTGACTCTGATACACAGTACTGTATCGTTCTACCTCATTGTACTCACGTGGTTATCTTGACTTTTGATCCTTCTGTTTCAACACCTCTTGATAATCTTAATAATCACAAAATATTATATGTTTGTTTGTTTGTTTTTAATTTCGTGCAAAGCTACAAGAGGGCTATCCACGCTAGTCGTTCCTAATTTTGCAGCGTAAGACTAGAGAGAAGGCAGCTAGTCATCACTACCCATCACCAACTCTTGAGCTATTATTTTACCAACTAATAGTGGGATTGATTGTAACATTATAACGCCCCCACGACTGAAAGGGTGAGCATGTTTGGTGCGACAGGGATTCGAACTCGCGACCCTCAGATTACGAGTCGAGAGCCCCAACCACCTGGCCATGTCGAGCCCTAACATTATATGAAGATGTACCTCTGTTAAAAAGTTGTTCAAATATTCAAAACTCTGAAATTGACATTTTACAACTGGAAAGAAAATTGTTTAAAGAACTGAAAGTGTAGGAATGGATGCACCATAATGAATAAACAAGGTAGGATGGTCAAGGTGTAATAAAATTTATTGTTTACAACCTCACATGTCTAACATGCTATTCATGCCAAGTTCGTTTATTTTCTCTTTACAATTATCCAGGAGGATTAAACTTATAAAAATTAATCATACTTATCATAAAATGACTAGAGGTTTCTGTGAATAGAAATATTGGAGGAAATATATGTACTATAAAGTCTGTTTATACAACACCAGAATAATCATATACTCATACGCGTATGTACCCATACCTTTTGTTGTTTTTTTATTACTTGTTTCATAACTTCTTACATTAGCTACATATTTGTTATTATTATCAAAGTACAAAGATAAAAAAATCCTGTGTTGTTTCAGTTTATTGACATTGTGGATTCGTTAGTGCCAATAAAAAAGTAGGAGAATCATACACACATATTTATAAAAACCCACAACTTCTATTATATCATGAACACTCAAAAATAAAGTAGGCTTGAATCGTATATTGTACATGCCCTTGTGAGAGTGTACAGAATAAGTATTATTATACCGCACCCATTCCTCTCTTGTTTCCTCACTTTACGATGTACCAATTTCTAAACTTTCAGTTTAAACAAATATTTTGTTCTCTTGTTCATGCATATTTTTCATACAAGATGACATGATATTTTATATAATTTATTCATTTGTGTTGACATCCTGTACGTATGTCATCAGTGTGGGTGTGCACCAAAATGTTATGGTATGCACAAATTATGATGTGCGTGTCATATAGCAAAGGTTGATTTGTATAGAAAAACGCTAACACTAGCTCGTGGTCCCTGTGTTACTGTTCTTTTTGGTGCACTTACAATTATGGCAAGTCTGTTTGTTACGCAGCTAGAAGCATTCAACAATGTCAGTCAATTTGTGATTTTGTGAATTTTTTATATCCGCTCTGCTGACATTTTAAAGTGGTTATGGGATTTGTTTATCACCTGAGGGTGTTTCTCAAATGCTTTTAAAGATGTACACTGTATATACGTAAATAACTTGTATTGCATGTATTGTACAGCCACACTTATTTCTGGAAAACTTAGCTTTTAAACTTCTTCAGTAGAAGATGTGTGTGTGTGTTTTCATATAGCCACATCGGGCGATCTGCTGAGTCCACAGTAGCAGACTTTATTTCTTTTCTGTTTGAGAAACATGATTCTAGAAATCAGGATATCGAAATAGAATCACATTCTACATGGAATTCACTGATAGTTAGAGTGGTTAGAGCTAAGGTGACTATTTATAACACTCCTAGTTATATATGCAAAACTGTTTTCTCCCCTTTCTACATAACATTCACTTAAGGGAAAAATGTAAACGTTCACCATTTTATTTATGTTGCCTTCATTCTGTTGAAATTGATGTCAATAAATTTTATTTTGCTTATAAAATTTAATAAAATACAACCTAAATTTGTGTTTTCTTATAGCAAAGATACATCAGGCTATCTGCTGTGTCCACTGAGGGGTATAGAACTTTAGATATTAGTGTTGTAGCCGAGAGAGATTATCTGATCAATAATTTTTAATATTTACTTTAATATTAGTCCTTTTTTCACAACTTACTGTTTTGTTGGAACTTAAATTATTTCAAAAGATTGAGATTGTTTCTTAAACAGTATTTTGTCTACTAATAAAAACACAAAATTTTGTCTGTAGAATCGACTTGAATATACATGTATATCTCAATCAATAATCAATTTATCACGAGATATTTCTATTGCGATACCAAAAACCATTAGTGACAAGAGGAAAAGCGGGATCACACTCTTTACTCTGGGCCCGGTATGGCCAGGTGGTTAAAGCACTCGATTCATAATCTGAGGGTCGCGAGTTCGAATCCCCATCACACCAAACATGCTTACCCTTTCAGCTGTTGGAGCGTTATAATGTAACGGTCAATCTCACTATTCGTTGATAAAAGAGTAGTTCAAGAGTTGGCGGTAGGTAGTGATGACTAGCTGCCTTTCCTCTAGTCTTACACTCCTAAATTAGGGACGGCTAGCGCAGATAGCCCTCGTGTAGCTTTGCGCGAAATTCAAAACAAACCAAACACTTTACTTTGTGTACCGGTTAAGTATATAATCATTATTGTATCACAGATAATACTTAACATGATATTTTACATGCAGGTTAAGAATAGTTTTAATGGAAAAATAATAACAAGGTTAAAATATAAAACTAGGAAAATAAATAAATTTATTCCTTTAGTCCACATGATTTTCATTCTGTCAGGTATTGTGTTTTTGTCATGGATGGACTGAAGTATGTCAAACGTAGTTGTAAATCATAACAGCACAGAAATGTTATTTTTTTTCCAAATTAAAAAAATCTTTACGTAGGATAAAAATAACAAAAAGTAGTGATAAGATGAAGAAAAACGTCTTTTGCTGAAGAACACAAAAGGTTACATAGAAACGTGGAGCAGTATATTTAGTGTTGACTTGTATGTCTGGTTGGCTTTCGAACCTTCGTTAACGATGAAATTATTTATTTAGATGGATTATTCTGAAATTCATGGTTTTGTCAGTAAATCAACGATATTTGATTAATTATTAAAATTATATGTATCTAACTGGCACACCTACAATGTTTCAAGCCCACGTCAACCGTTTTTACTTAATTAAGAATTCTCATCCTCTATTACGACTCTTATGGTACTGGTATTTTAATTCATTCTTTTCGCGCTGCATGATATATTTTTTTAATTAATTTGTTGCTAATTTAATGTACAAATATCTTCCATTCTTTACCTCAGTAAGCTCACTACATATCATCTACTAGAGAGCGCTGTAGCTTAAAACTGTTAAAATGGAGCTCGTGAATAAGATTTTTATATAAAAAACGATATCAGAAGACAAATATATGAATTGTTTTTTGCTTTTTGTAATTAAGTAAAAAAATTCATTAGTACTGCAAGTAAAAAAATATAAATACTCATGTAATTAAACCTGAGTTTAAAAGTGTCAATAGTATTTATTCAGACGCAGGGTTTTCGACAGGTAGGCTAAACAAATGTTGCTATCTCGTAACCTTTCTAACAGATTCTATTGCTGAGTGGACTCTTTTTAGATTACGGGCCTAAGTTTACAACAGCAGTTCATAGAACAATTTCGTTTCTCCGCTAACTCATTCTTTAGGCATTTTTTCCGATCTTTATCTCTTCTTTGAGACACAAAATTCAGTATTTGTGAAAGTAAAGTAATTGACTATGTATCTAACAGCAACAAACAACAAACTTGCTAATTCAGTTGTCAAATAACACTGATTTTACTGACTAATTGAATTACCAATATAACCTACTCTATTTACAGTACTTGCATGCCAGTATTGACGTATTCTGACTTACTTCGTTTTCTAGACAATTCAAGTCGTTTCCTAAACTTTCAAGAATGTTCTATTTATTAATCCATGCCAATCACGTGATGTCAAAACTCCCTCTTGCGAAACAACAATACAAACATCTCATGAAAAATTATATTATTTTTCTTTATTGTCTTATGTTGTATGGTAACAACTCTATGAAGTTAAAATAGTAAAAGTCTTTAGAAAACATTGATTTGAAAAGTTCCACTTTAATAACCTCTCTTACTCAATTTAGAAACTATGTTTAATAATTAAGTCTTCGTTAATGTAACAAGGAATGACTGTGTCAAATTTAATGGCAGGTAGTTAGGGCACTCAGCTCGTAATCGCTCTCGGAGTCGCGAGTTTGAATCCCCGTCACACTAAACACGCTCACCCTTTTAGCCGTGGGATCGTTAAAATGTGACGGTCAAATACACCAAGAATTGGTGGTGATGACTAGCTGCCTTTTCTTTAGTCTTACACTGCTAAATGAGGAACGGCTAGTGCAGATAGCCCTCGTGTAGCTTTGCGCGAAATAAAAAAAAACAAAACAAAACCAAAACGAACACCTCATGCAATAATTTTCATTCGCTTTTAACTCCACTGTTAATAATTAAAACTGTTACATAAACGTGTTTGTTAAGTTATATGGATCGCTTATGCCTGGAATTTTGGAATGAAAGAAATTGTTTTGACAAACGATCAAAACATCATCTACTTCTGGATGCATGCGTCACACAGAAACTTTAACACTAGTATATTTTAACAAAATATAGTCATTAGCTCGTGAAGTATTTTGTTTTTATAAATGCACAGTTAAACATCAGTAATATTTACAGCAGGATGCATTTGGGTTCACATTATGGAAAACAAAAGTTTGTTTGAAGTTAAGCACAAAATTACACAATGGACTATATCTGCTCTATCCACAACGGGTATCGAAATGCAATTTATAGCGTTCTATATCCGTAGACATACCGCTACACTACTGGGGAGTACTCTGCAAAATGTTAGGGCAAAGTCAAAAACGAGATTCCAGGCTACTTTCAAAGAACAATAAAACATAAACTACAGGTGAAACATAAACATGTTGTTAATCTTCATATCTAGTACAAAAGAAACTCAGTGGAATTGGTTGAGTTCAGGAAACAGTTAATATTTTGTGTGTGTCTCTTTTGCTCTAATAACTGCAGACTACCTTTCAGGCATTTTTACAACATATTTAATCAAAGTGTTCCTTTGTAATTTACTCCAAATGTTTCTAATACAATCCTGTAAAGTTTCTTTGGAAGTAATTTTTGATTTGTAAAGTTTTTCATCTGTCAAATATCAAATCTACTCAATTAGGCTGAGGGGTAGAGCTCTGAGGGGGCCATTTTACCAGTTGAATGTCTCCAACATCTTTTATTTTAGCTACGTTACACAGGTTGATTGAGCGTTTGGAATCGTCATTTTCTTGGTAGGATAATTTTTATGAAAAATACGCAAACCACTCGGTATATTATTAGAGATGAGTATTTAATAGTATTTGCGCTAGACCATTACTCCATTTATTTTGCAAGTGTCGCCTCAGCAATAAAACAATCCCAGACCATCACACTGTCTCCCCCATACTTCATGCTAGGTGTTATACATTAATATAAGTATCTTATACTTTTCTTCCGCAGTACGTACAATCTACGCTTTGAACCAAATATTTCAAACTTGGAATCATCCGTCCGTGTCACCCTTTTCCAATCATCAACAGTTCAGTTTTTGCACTTTTTAGCAGATTTTAGTCTTTTGAGAATATTTAGAGATCGAAGTAAAGGTTTTCAACTGTTATATGGCCATATATTCTCGTTAAGAATAACATTTCCTTAAAAAAACACTAGAAAACATTTTACATTTTCTTAAACAAGCGTTCCACACTGTAACAAAAAACAAAGCCCATATTTAAGGATCACTAAACCGCAAAAGACAAAATAAAAATTCACATATGTCTATATGTTTGTCAACATGTTCCCAGAAAAGAAATATATATATTAGCATATATTGTGCTGACATATCTCCAGGTTTACATAAACTAAAACCACATAATATATCATTACCTCAGTAAAGAAAAAACACGACGTTTCTCTGCCAGTGTTTTTAAGTATAAAGGCAAAATAATTTATGACTAGTACAAATATATTTTACAAAGTGTATATGATAAAATAGTGAATAGGAAGGGGTAATGTAGGGACGAGGTCACTCAGTTGAACTAGATCTGTTTTTGAAAACATATACGTGTTACCAGGATGTTATTTAAGACATTATACCATCAGAAGAAGAAAACAAAATTATAAAAAAGTATTAAGTGTATATTGCTCACCGAGCAAAGTTGTAGGCTCGGAATTACTTGATATTGCGTATATATACATAATACAAGCCGTATACTCTGTGTGGGTGTTTCCTTATAGCAAAGTCACATCAGGCTATCTGCTGTGTCCACCTAAAGGAATCGAACACCTATTTTGGCGTTGTAAATCCTTTGACTTACCGTTGTACCAACGGGGGACTGTATATTCGTAGGGGATCTTAGTACTAAATACCATTTTTGTCGGTGTAAAGAAACGAACCAGAATGTATTTCAGTTACTACACTTCCTAACCAGTTCATATATAGTTCATTTAAATAACCCACGAAGCATATATTGTTCCGATATAACTCCAGCGATATATTAGGCGTATGCTTAAGTTCTAATATTACGAGTTAAAACTGTATCTCCGTAGGGTACGATAAAGATAACGATAACCTATCTGTCTGGTGTGCGTTTAGTCTCAATAACCACAGGAACCAACAGACTGAAAGAGAAAACTAAAGTGAAAAAAAGAGTAATTTTGAACGATCTCTTACCTTTACCAATAGTGACGCGAGCACGTCTCAAATAGACGCCTACTGTTGAACAATCACTGAGTGTTTACACATATAGCAGCATCTATACAGATACCTGAATACAATCGGTATATAATAAAGCAAATTGGACACCCGCACACACAGTAAATTAACATGATTAAAGGACGACGAAAACTACGAAGAAAAAACACTGGAAGCAGATATCAGACAACAAAATCTAGAATCAATATATTGAAAAACAGAATAAGAACAGAGGTAAAAGCCAGTAATACACGAACTATAAGACTAATGTAATCCTAACTAAACGAGACAGTTGATCCCAAATACTCTGGTCACATCTAAAACGGTTCACAAACAGTGGGAAAATAACGCGAACATACATTATCGAAAGCAACACTCTAACAGATACGAGTATGGATAAAGCTGAAGCTTTTAAACAACACCTAAAAAACATGTTCAAAACACACACAGATGTAGACATGAACACACACTTCTATAACCAAGTTTATAAAAACATAGCACAACGCTTAAATATATATATAAATCTTCCTTCCAAACAAAGGTACGGAATCAATAATACAACAATAACATTCGATAGCGTATAACACAATAGTCTTCGGTTCAAAATGCCAGAATTAGAACTACTATCAATATTATTCGCTGGCTATCAAATTCTTTGGAGGACAAAAATTGTTCAGCAGATGTAAAGAGGATTTACTGGAGTATTTTTAGTTGTCTCTCAAGGAGGCGTGGTTAACCCTTTTTTGTTTCTCAATGAATATCACTAAAATGCCTTTAGGAGACCAAAGTTATGGATGTCATCGCAATATGCAGAAGATGTTGCCTTGTAAGAGTGCACCAACCCCAACAGTAGCTGTCACCAACCCACAACAGCAGTTGAATAGAATAGTAAAATACTGTCGAAAACATCGCATCAAAATAAATGCTATTAAAAATGAACCAGTAGTTTTTACAAAAACTAACAAAACTGAAAAAAATTCCCTGACCTTTACATGAAGATCACACTAATCCAAACGACAACATTAGCTGAACTTTACATGAAGACCACACTTGTCCAAACGACAACATCAACTAAATCCCTTAGTCTAAACTACGAGCAGAAGTTAACGTGGGCAAAACGTATAAGTAAAATAAAAACAAAAGTTTACGACGACGTAGGAACTACGTAAGGTGTCTAACAGGCAAAATCCATGAAATATCAAAATATACGAAACGTGCATCCGCCAAGCAATGAAATACGCGTGCCTAGCTTGGATTAACTGAAACCAGATACATCTAAGAAAGCTATAAACAATACAGAACACAGTATTTAAGCAAGCTACAGTGTATCAAGATCAATACTTCATAAATACAAACCAAGCTTCATTCTCACCACAATTCCCTGGCGAGACACTGGAAACATACTCAAGTTCAATCAACAGGAAAATTACCATCACTGAACTAAAAATTAATATTAAAAACTTGAAAAACACTTCCCCCGGACATGTCCAAATATCGAACATTATTCTGCAAAAAAGCTCCACTCTCCTATTACAACACCTCACAAACATAATGAACATTTCGCTAACAACTGGATATTACCCCGACACTTGAAAAAAAACCATCATAACCACGATCCCCAAGAAACAAACTAACAGGACCAATCCAGATAATTTCCGTCCCATCAGTCTGTTAAGCTGCCTTGGCAAACTGATGGAGAGGGTTATCTCCAACCGTCTTCTTCACTTTTGTGAAATAAATACTATCCTTCCAGAATCCCAAAATGCCTCCAGAAAAAACAGGCAAACAACAGATCACCTCACACGACTCACCGAATCAGTCTACAAAGCTTTCAACAACAACCAAGTAACCATTGGTGTATTCCTAGACGTTAAAAAAGCATTTGACAGCGTATGGCACAATGTCATCAAATACAAACTAACTCATCTAAAAATAAACTCTGCTATAGTTAAATGGATATCAAACTTCCTGACAGATAGAACAGCACAAGTAAAAGTCAATAAAACTGTATCTAAATCATTCAACATAACCGCAGGAGTGCCCCAAGGACCAGTCCTTTCTCCACGACTGTATATTATTTTCGTCAGCGACATACCTTTCCCCAATTTAACATACACGCATAATTCACAATACGCAGACGACATCGCTATCTGGAGCACTTCCAGAAACCCAGTAATGGCCATGTCTCGCGTGCAAGAATCACTTAATAACGTCTCGACCTGGAGTAACAAGTGGAGAGTAGTTTTAAATCCAACCAATACAGGAAATTAAAAAAAACAAAGAAAAAATCTAGAAAAAGTAAAATTATCACTCGGAAATATGCCCATTAACGTGAGCAAACACATCACATTCTTTGGTATCACTTTCTACACAAAACTAACATGCAAAAAACATGTTAACAACATACACTCATCAATTAGAAAACGCTTTTCACATTTAATGACTCTAACCAGCAAACACTCATAATGCTCACCAAAAACCATTATCCAAATATAGAAGGCTAACATCGGTCCACTAATAGAGTATGGATGTCAAGTCACATATAATATATCAAATAACACACTCCAAAAAATCCAAGTTCAACAAAACAAAATACTGAGATTTGCATTCAGACTATCATCATACACTCCAGTAAATTATATACATCAAATCAACAACTTACCAACACTAAGAAATAGACTAACAGAAATATCACACAAATATTATTTAAAAGCAGAACACAGAAACAAACTAACGGCATCACTCTATAAATTAACTAGTGTACCAACCAAATTTATTTCACCATACAACATATTTCAGGAATCACAAATCACACAACAAAGTACTTAAAGGGCAAAACTCACGTAAATACTATGTATTTTCTTTTTCAGGTCTCGGGCACAGGACAGGTAAAACTTTCGGCGCCTGTCCTGCGAAAGTGGGTTTTTCTCGGGGCGCTCCCGTTTCCTTTCACAGCATAAACTTAGGCATTGGATCTTTAGATCCCAGCCAAGGCAACTTTATTGCCATGCCCTGAATCGGGTCGTTTATGTATATGTTTACATTTACTATGACATCTGCCTTTCGGGACGGGATCTGGCTGTTTTCTCCAGTGCTACCTTTGCCTCGTTCATGAATAATATTAATTACGACCAACTTCACTCCTTCACCCAAAAAAGAGTTTAAAAAAAAACCAGCTAAATTCAATAACCTTCCACGAAAGGGGATGAAGAGGAACCACAACGTTCCTGAACACCCCAGTTGGAGAGAGAATTCTTCTTCTGATTTCTCTCTCTCCAAACTAAACCCCTGGCACGTTAGTTTGCGTTTCAAGATCAATGTCGTCAGCCTTTCTACATAAATATACAAACATACAAGCACTGCCTGATAAACTCATAGATAATTCTCTAATCTATTCTTCAAGAAATTGGTATACAACTGACCTATTTTGTAAATTTGACCCTTTTTCATCAATTAATTTCATCTTAGAAATAAAACATAAATTAAGCCCACTTTTAGCTGAGACTACATCCATCCTTAGTTTATTTAATTCAGAGAACGTTGAAAAGGGTATTTTATGTATTACGCTCTCACAGTAATGAAACTAATGAAAAAAATATGCCAAACGTAACTGGAACTGTTCGCTATGTGCTTAACATTTACTTACACAATAACGAACAAAGATAAAGTGTGTTTATCGTATAGGTTTGGTTTTATTGAATTTCGTGCAAAGCTACACGAGGGCTATCTGCGCTAACCGTCCCTAATTGAGTAGTGTAAGACTAGAGGTAAGGCAGCTAGTCATCACCATCCACCGCCAACTCTTGGGCTACTCTTTACCAACGAATAGTAGGATTGGCCGAAACATTATAACGCCCGCACGGTTGTAAGAGAGAACAAATTTGATGAGACGGGGATACGAACCCGCGATCCTCGGATTATGAGTCGAGTGCTTTAGCCACCTGGCCATGCCGGGCCGCTTATTTACATATAGTGTAGAATATTTTTTTAATACCATACATGAACGTTGCCTTGAAAGGGGTCAGAATGTATGCAAAAGCCTAACCTCTGATACTCATGTTATAATCTAAAAAACATTCTACAGGGGTAAACTAACAAATGGTAGGGGAGTTAGAAGAATTCCATGTGAACCTAACCCTCTCAGGGTTACAGAGATCTAAATACCGATGCCGAAGCGCGAGCGATGTTAGGTTTAGTATATGTTATTATTAAGGCTTCTTTGATTCTTCTAAGAGCACAGCCATTTTTATGGTCTTTTATTGCGGTAGTTTATGATATTACCAAATTTCAACAGCTACTGGTTGTTCTGTGTCTTTGTTCTTCAAGTCACCTTTTAAAATTTCTTGCTGCTTTACCAATATAGACAGCGTTACTTGAAGAACATCCTGTTTTATAATTTACTTTATTGTTAGCTTCAGTCTCGTACTTTTTCTCGACCCAGGTTAAATATAAATTTAGGGTTAGCATCTAGTTCAAAGTTAGCAACTGAGCTTCAGTTTTGTTTTGTCTCACTAGAAAGTCCCAGACAGAAACGCCAAGTGTAACACGCAGTCCTACAGAAATCTTTATTGAATTCGTTGTTTTGTTTTTTCACAACTGTTTAGAACGTCTTTTATAATTTTATATGTATAGTTACTATCAGTGCAATGCAGTGTTACAGAAATCTGTATTGTATTCATTGATCTTTTCAGAACTTCTTCGAATGTATTTTACAATGTCATGAGGATATTTGTTAGTTTAAGTGCACCAATCCAAGAAGTACTGATTTTGCTTGTTTTATTTAGTTTCGGCATTACATACTATTGGGCATTGTAAAAAAAAGAGTTTTATAATGTCCATTTTTTTGGGTATCGGTATGGCTGAAGACAACAGACTGAGTAGGTTGGTTTCTGTGTTTGATCTGTAGGTTTCGATATCCGCAAACTGAGACATTGAACAGGAAATTGTATTTTCAACTTTTTCAATGAGTTTATTAGACAATGGGTAGTAGAGGAATTTAGCACCACTAATAATTATCCTTATAACACTGGATAAAACATTCTAAATAGTTCTGAAAAGAAAAAGGAATCCGATATAGATTTCAGCAACTCCGAGTGTTACACTTTGATCTTCTGTTCGGGAACGTAGTCAAGAGACGTAACAAGTGACGTAGTAGATCCAATCGTAACACGATTATTTCGTATCTGTGAGAGTTCCTTTGGCGTCGTGAACATGAAAATGATGATTTGTTAAAGCACATATTGAAGAACATTTGTACTGTTTTTATGTTTTGCAATTCTTTTAAATAAATAGGTATATATGTAACGTTAAATGTATATTCTTTGTTGCTTGGGCTTAATAGAAGTTGATCGTAACGCAGTGGTATGCCTGTGAACTTCCAACGCTAGAAACCGAGGTTCGATGGCCCTGGTGGTCAGATCCCGCGTAGCCCCTTGTGTAGCTTTGTATTTAATTACAAACAAACACTAAAATGTAAAAGAAATTTATTTGTATTTTTGAAATCAGCATAAAAATTACATTAAAAATAAACATATTATTTGAATGCACTGTGTATGAAACAGGAAAGAGTCGAAAAATGTTTTGCTTTCTACATTATTTTGCACTTAATTATTCGAGGTTCCTCTTTACTTATTTTTATTCTGCTCACTTTATAAGCACCGACTATAAATGTTGTGGTGTCTTGGTACGTTATTCATAAAAATTTACATTAAACAACAAATAGGGTAGTTGGTTTCAGCTGATGGAAAGATGTTTATACGTATGATTAAAAGAATAAAAACAACATTTTTATTCTTGGTCCACTGATACCTGAAGATTACAGTGGAGCATTTTGGACATTCAATTTGCGTAATACTTCAAGATTACATGCTGACATGAATTTTATATAAGTAATAAAAAAAACGAAAATAAAAATTAATAAGGTAAATATTAGACCTGGATTTGAAACAAATTAAACACATTATGCAATAAATGATAATTCGGTATTACATGGTAAAGAGCATGATATTTTGAAACGTAAGCCTTTACAACAGTTACATACGTTTTTATTAGTTGTTTCATCATTTTATTTCATTTTACTTGAACTGCTTTTTTGTTTTGAAGTTAAGCCTATCTGTACTCTGGCCACCACGGGTATTGAAACCCGATTTCTAACTGTCGTACCATTATGGGGCTTGTACTTAACTAAATATGGTAATATGTTGTATTGAAAATAATTTATACCAAACTAGTCTCTCGATTTAGTGGAATGGTGAGATATTTAATAAAATGTTCTTGAAACTTTATAAATTATTTTTTAATTATTCCTGGTTTTTAAGCGTATGACAAAATCCGAATTTGCATGTAAATTATACATATTTTGTGTATTATATAAAATCTTCAATTACATCATTAAATATTTCGAAGCAGACTCCATGTTTAAATACCTTTCACTGTATTACATTGGTCTGTTTTGTTTAATATAAATCAGTGTCCATTTCATTAGTTTTGATTCAAATCGTAACTAATTGGTCCATATTGGATAAACTAGATCACAAAAATATCCGAAAAATTCATTCTAAAAATTAATCTATTGCCTGTGACATAAAATTTTTATATAATAAAATACAAGCTGTAATTTTGCCTATTTGCCATAAGATAATTTTCAAACTCAAAACTTTACATTTTTTCTTTGGCACATAAATTTCCAATTGTAAATTACATTCGTATTCTAAATACAACTGGTGTGGGTGTCAGAAATTTTAATTAAATTAAAGTATAGAACAACGTTTCGAACTTAGGTCATCTTCTTCGTCAACCTACAAGTGGCTTTCTCGTCATCATGAATTACATAAGCATGTAAATGTCAAGCAAATAGCTTGACATTTTGTATGGTCACACATTTTCGTTAGGACTGTATTTCAGTGTAATAACATAATTAAAATGCAATTTAATACTAAATGTTTGTAACCTTTTGAATGTTGAGTGTTATGCATGCTGAAAGTATAATTGTATAAAACACGCAAAATACATCTGTATAAAGAGCTGTAGTATTCTATAATAAAACAATTTTAAACTCTCATCTTGTCGTTACAAACGATAAAACCGGCCATGACCTAAATGATGGTCATGCATCTTGACAAGATTCCTACCACACAACTTCCATTGTAAAAAGATCTGTTGTAAGATTGGAGTGTCAAAAGCACATCACTGTTTCCTGCAGACTTTCTACAAGCCATCTAGTTTATGAAGACGATTATTTCCCAACAACAATACGTTTCAACAATACGATCGAACAAAGTCCATAGACGACTTGACAAGTATGTCTTCGTATAAAATATCATGAATGCCTTAGTTTTACATTTGCTAAAGAAATGTGGATATTGAAGGGATATCTCATGGATAAAACTTGTGTATATAAGACTCATATCGCTTTACCAGACGGAGATCATTTGTATTTATGTTACGTACTGTTGCCTGGATCACGTGCTTTTAAGATGTGTAATATATATTTAGGAAAATTGACATTTGTGTTTGACGTCATGTTTCTTAAAGATCAGTTTTAAATTTCTAGGCCTAATAAGCTCACTGCGCACGCGTCTCAGTGAGTTTGGTCTTTCTGAAAATGAGGGTCTGATCGATACATTACTTTGCTACAAGTTCACATAGTTTCCTTCTATATAATCATCACTGCAACGTGTAACTTAGTGCTACTCGCTAGTCACACTTGAACAAGAGGATAGCCTGTCATAGTGTAGTAATGTATTGTTTTCACTTAACTGTGATGATAAAACATATTCACCTTAATCTTAATATTTCTCAATACGCTTGAGTGTGAAGGAAATGCTTTAACGTACATGATACACTGTTGTAGAATGGTTTATATCAAAGTTTTATAGGTAAGGATAGAAAATAACAAGAAAACAGTGAAGCCAATAAAAAATGTGAAGATGGTGAATTTGAGTGAATTAGTTTGATCAAACAACGAGGACCATTATCTGAATGATGAATTGTCCGTTCAGATACTGCTCATTTCTTCAGTGTCAGAGGGTAAAGGTTGACGGATAACAGTGTGGATTCTTCGACTGTTTTATTAGGATCAATGCGTGAGGAACACATTTTCAAGTTAGAATCATGCATATACATACAGCACTTAGGGTTAGTCACATTTTACAAGAACGATATTCCAGGTCTCGTGCTTTTCTTGTAACCGCTTCTTTCATCGACAGTTTTGCCCAGACTGGTGGATGCGAATGCTCACTCTTCCCTAACATTGTAATTTTCTTTGTAATAACGTCCTTCCAAGGTTTGCGAGGTTCAACTTGAAGCGCGCATTTTGAACAACTTAATACAGTTAAAGAAGGCATAAGCAACAATAACACTATGTAACACAAATTTTGTTCCTGGACAGTACGTGTTATTTCTTATGTTGCTTATGTTATATTGCTTAAGTTATAAAAGTACAGAAAATGGCCATTATTCACTTCAAACTTTGCTTTTGTGACCTGGATAATGAAATTTAAAAATTAACATATTTTCTATGTAAAAACGGGCAAATTTTCACATTTCCATTTACATAAGGTCTGAATAAAACAATATATGAATCACGATTTACATGCATTTACACTAAAGCATTTACAAAAATGTTTAGAAGTTAGTAGTTTTTCGAGATTTGCGACTGTAATGTAAATCACTTTCACGTATCAGCCCCCAAATATAATCTCCCATCACGTTTTCGTTATACACTCCCAGATCACAAAAGCAAAGTTTGAAGAGAAAAATAGGTCTTTTCCATTTACTTTATGGATAAGCAATTCTGAAATAACACTTTCTGCCCAGAAACAAGAAAAAGTAAAAATTATGTTACACAGTGTTATAAAAAAATCTGTTAAAGCTGAACGATAAGAGATTGAATGATACTTTTATGAGTTAAGGTTCTTGGACCAATCGTCCAGTGAAAATAGCAAGATTTAAAGGTGTGTATGTAAGCTTGTGGAATCTTGGAACAGGAACCTTATTTGCAGTCGTTTTAACGGCACCTGGAAATACGCCCTGCTTCACCACAATGACTATGTTGGGTCGGTAAATTTTATTTTTAACAATAGCCTTACATTTCTGGACGAAAATGTTGCGCCTGATTGATTTAGCATAGAGTTTAGTTGAAAACGTTCCACTTCAATGGAAAATGTTGTTGTAAGATCTCTCTATATCCTTCTTCGTTACGCTATAACGTAGCAGTGTGCCCTTAAACTTATAACGCAAATATAACGAATTTCGATATGCGTGGTAGGTACATCATATATAGCTCATTGTCGAATTACGAACAAACAAATCGTCATCGTAAAAGTATCTAACATATTTTAAGCCTACCCTTGAGTTATTGTGCTCTTGAATGATTTGAAATTCATACATGATAAACATATCACCTACGGCGCCACAGCTCACATCAGAGACAACACGCCACTGTACTTAACATATGCAAATCGTTCTTCCAGTGTAGCTAATTCTGAATACTGTTTACACCAGTAGTGTGCACCACATTTTTCTTTGCCTTATATGTAATTTAGTATCCAAATTATAAAGTTTTGAAACTGTACCAAACGTGGGCATAAAACATGAATGTATTTATTCTAATTTTATGAAAATTTGCATTTCAGCAATCAGCTAATATTGTCTGATGAGGAAACCTTATCTTTCGTGTCTTGAGATTTACAGTTTACCATTATCGACAAACAGCTTTAAAGGCTCATTGAAAGTTCTGCACGTGAAACTTACTTAAACGTGAATAGTTAATTAATGCAATGCTTAATTAAAGATAATTGCATCAAATAAGTGACGTAACATTTGGGAGATCAGGGTTTTTATACTTAACAGATACTTAAAGATAAGGTTGAAAAATAAATATACTTTTGTTAACGTCGCTAATTTTGAAAGAAAACTAGAAATATTTCAATTACTTTTTTTTTAAGATTACTTTAAATATTCAAACTGGTGGTTTGGTTTATAATTTCATGCAAAGCTACACGAAAGCTTTCTGCTCTCACTGTTACTCTTACAGTACACCCACGTCCCTGAAGTGTCGAAGCGCGTTTGTGCAACAATGAGTTGCGAACCAAAAATCATCGAATTTACAGTTCAGTCACGTTAACAACTAAGCTACATCCCGTTCCTCTTAACTGCTCTCAAATTAGTTTTTCTTGTTGTACGATGGTTTAATAAGAGAGAAAACAAAGCATTAAAAGACGAAAACCAGTTTATGTAACAATTGTATAAAGTTAGCTTGAGTATCTGTTACTCACACATGTATATGTCAGATAGGAAAGAAATATAATGTTATTTTATTATACTAACTTCTGAAGCAAGTACATAACTTCAATTTAAATCTGAGTCTGTATGTTGTTATAAAAATGAGACTGTTTGATTTAAACCAACTAAAGTCATTCTCAACGTCCTAATACATTTAAGTCTTTATCTTATTAGGAAAGACCAGAAAAATCATAACAGTACGCTTTCAGATATACGGTGCTTTCTTTATTTCGTAATATTTTGTACCCAGATTTGCTACTAATACTGTCAGCTGTATAAACTAAAAGTTCGAGGCTTTTCGATTATTCGTTCTCTTTACATCATTCTATAGTGAAGACTAAAATTCATTTTTATTAATCCAATCAAAGTAATATTTTTTTAAGATTTCCCAACCGAATTGTATTCTTTGACAGTGCCTCCATTTCAGCTCGAAATATCTCGAAACGCACGTACTAGTTCAATTCATATACCAAACCTTGTTAAATCTACATCATTGTGAGTGTATTCTCTAGAGGGGACATATTTACTTTGTTACCAGAAAAGAGTAAATTTGGTCTCTGATTTATTTTACTCCAAATTGTTTGAAAATAAGAAGTATATGCATAAATTTGTAAAATAGAGAGATACATATTTATACAACACAGGCACACATCAGAAATGTGATATTTAAAACAGGTATAGCTAGGCACAAGACATTGATAAATATTGCTATTTTAATTTGGGAAAGGTTAAACAAATTGCTTTTGTCCAAAAACCTTACACACTTGCTTGGCTCTATTTAGCATTAACAACGTATGTCCAAACATCAATATGAATATGTTAGTACAGTCATCTTTTCTGTGTTATATTTTATAACGCTGTTTTTTGAATATTCCATATAATTACTCCAGGAGTTTTTGTTTGTTTGTTTTTAAATTTCGCGCAAAGCTACACGAAGGTTATTTGCGCTAGCTGTCCTTAATTTAATAGTGTAAGACTAGATGGAAGGCAGCTAGATATCATCACTCACCACCAACTCTTGGACTACTCTTTTACCAACGAATAGTGAAGTTGACGGTCACATTATAATATTCCCACGTCTGAAAGGGCGAACATGTTTGGTGTGACGGGGATTCGAACCCGCAACCCTCAGATTACGAGTCGATCGCCCTAACCACGTGGCCATGCCGGGCCTTACACGAGAAATATCTTTGCTGGCCATACTAATTTTGGAGTAAAAAACTAGTGGGAACTTAGGTTGTCAAAATCATGATACATAAACTTCTGGGCTTTTCTGGACCAACGTATAGTTTTATTGACCGTCACATTAAAATGCTTCAAGCATGTTCAGTGACATGTTTCAATCCCATGACTCGCACATGGCGAGTCCAAATACTTAACTTCCAGATAGAACTAGGCTTCTTCTCTAATTTAACCATGACTTTGTATGTTTCTGTTTCAAAAGCCTTTGTGCACTGGATCTGATCCTGTTTTGATTTTAACGTTTATAATTTTAGTATACAACAAATAACTCAGTACGTACCTTACTTTGTACACCGAGTCTACAGTTGTCAGATGATGATGATACGTTACTTTTGGAACAGGAAAAGTTAAACCTTGTCCAACTGAATGTATGTTAAAAATCACATTAACTAATGATACTCACTTGGGAAAAACACGTGCATTTTTACAGTTACGTGTTGTATTGGCGCAACGTCTGTGTCAAAAAAACTCATATTGTCCGTAACCAAAATGAAGCATTGTATGACAAATCAAACAAAGATTATCAAGTCAGAGAATAAAAGAGAAGAAAATATAACCACGAACTAGTCGAAGACACGATGTCAGGCATTTTGAAAATTCTAAATACACAGTTAAAGTATATTGGACTTAATCGACGAATTTTTGGATGACAGATAAATGCCGGATTTGATCCGATGTGCAATTCTATTTAATATGACAGTTTCAGTTCTTCAGTGACTGGAATTTCACAGACTTATCAATTGATCTGAAGCAGAGAAAACATATCCAGTCTATGGAATGAAAAATAAAACTAAATAATCAACGCCATTTTATTCCTCAGAGTAAAATAAAGTGGTTGGCAAAGAAAATTAGAGTTCTATAAAGAGTTCTAAAAATATTTGTTTTTACGTGTGTCTGTGGGTGAGTTCTTGAGGTACTTAACAACTTCACTCTAAAGAATAAAATGGCGTTGATTATTTAATTTTATGTTTCATTCCACAGACTGAATGTGTTTTCTCTGCTTCAGATCGATTGATAAGTCTATGAAATTCCAGTCACTAATAACATTCGGATTTACCTTTCTTCTAAACAACTGTGCACACCGTATATCCACATTCCGAAACACCCAAGAATGCTAACTTATTTATCATCGAGTTTACAATGCAAGGAGACACAGTTACTCTTAACTATGAATACAATACTTAAAGATATCTAGAAAATGAGGCATTGTTCTCCAATTTTATACATATATACGGGTTGTGAGCTGTTTAACATCAGTCACATACAGAACTTAGTAAAACTTACAAACAACAATTTATAAACACAATTAAGTGACTTATCTTTGAGGGAATGTGTTAAATGTTTCAACTGAACGTCAGCGCGATGTAGTTCCTTATACGAATATAAAGGGTTTATAGAGTTGTGTTCATTGCCAATGCATATGTATATATTGCTTTATATATGGTAGTTCAATATGCAATATTAATTCATGTATACGAGTCGTAGAGTTGTCGGCCCGGCTTGGCCAGGTAGGTTAAGGCGTTCAACTCGTAATCTGAGGGTCGCAGGTTCGAATCGCGGTTGCACCAAACATGCTCACCCTATCAGTCGTGGGGGCGTTATAATGTGACGGTCAATCCCACTATTCGTTGATAAAAAAGTAGCTCAAGAGTTGGCGGTGGGTAGTGATGACCAGCTGCCTTTTCTTTAGTCTTATACTGCTAAATTAGGGACGGCTAGCGCAGATAGCCCTCGTGTAGCTTTGTGTAAAATTCACAAACAAACATAGAGTTGTTCAACATCAGTATATATATGATTAATAGGGTTGTTCCGAACAGGTGCATTTATATTATTTTTATTGGATTACTCAAAAATATTACACACGTACGATGTATTAAAATTCATAGAGTTTATTCAACACTAGCGGTTGCATGGCCTGATTAGTTAGAGCACTAAATTTGCAATCTGTGAGTCCTGAACAAAATTGCAACCGTGGAAGCATTATAAGTGATGGTCAATCCCACTTTTTTTTAGTAAAACAGAAGACCGAGACAGTGGGTGATGTTAACTAGCTGTTTTATGTTTAATCTATCACCTGTTTCGACGGGTTATCGTGTCCTCTTTATTCCAACTTTAGAAGTAGATTGTATCTACTTACTATGTAATAGAGTAGAATATTCTTTGTTGTAATTTCACACTAAGCCATTAGAAGGCTGTTTGTGTTATCCGTTCCAAACAGAGGAATGGTGGACTCGAAGAACAGCTAGTCAAAACCTTTAGTCCCACTTTTAGTCGAATTAATCGTCACGTCAAAACACTCCATCAATGAAAGGAAGGGTATATTTCCTGATGGGATTCAATCCCGTGACCGACAGATTGCGAAGCGATTGCTCTAACCGCCAATCCAATAGTGGATCTAAATTTTATTTTAATTCAAAGGTAATACACATTTACTATTGATAGAAGATATCGGCACCGGTATATATTGATGTATTGCTATTAATATAATTTTCGAACGCCTAATTCTTCTGTGTATGCTAGATCCCACTGCCAATCGAATCACCTTAGCAACGGATTGTAAGACGCGCATGTCGGGGTGAAATGATAGTCGAACAGGGCCTTGTTACCATGTGACGTGTGCGAACTTTATGGTGGGAGAACGGTATGAACGTCAGATATTCCAATGGAATATCGTGGGAGTTACTTCCATCACATTGCCGTACTTTCCCAGCTCGTAATCTACGTACAGTGATTTTAATATTATGTTGTAATTGTTTTCCAGCTAAAGAATTCCTATAAGATCTACTTAAGAAAGTGAAAACATATGATTTTATATAGCATTCTTTCTGTTGGATTACAAAAATCAAAATTTATTTAACTAGTCTCAAAGACAAACAGGTAAATCTCAAATAAAATTCAGTTTGACATAACATAGGGACAATATGGTACTTAAAGTGTTGGACCTGTAAACCTTAGGCTTACCAATAACTTGACTATATCGTCGTTTCAAGTTGCGTAAGCAGGTTTCTCAACAGAACATCTGCTCAGTTGTAATTTAGTTCTTGTTTCACCTCGTCTGTAGAAGATTTCGTTTTTAAAGTTGCGGTACGGTAAGTTATTGTCTTATAAAAATTATAGCATGTTCATAATGTGTGATTTTAAGATCGAGAAAGGGGGATATTTACCAAGTTCTCCGAAATACTTTTAACAAAAACAAATAACTGAGGCTTTAAATATTCAGAGTGCTTATTGTAGAACACTTGTTACTGGCCACATAAATGATTTTTATATACAATTATATTTTGTAAGTGATTATTGTCAACACTTTTAAAACAAGACAGGAAGGATTATTTCTTATAACAAGTGACTTTTTACGTTTTGGTTTGGTTGTTGTTAAACGCAAAGCTAAAAATTTCACTATCTGTGATGTAGTTACGATGTGTTTCAAAATCCGGGTTTTAATGTTATAAACCTTTTTGCTTACCACTGAGTCATTTGGGATGGGGTAGACTTGTCATGTACCATTAATTTTGAGCTTGTTTGAAAAATATTGCACAGAATTTCTAGCACATGTGTAATTAATATTAAACTGTAATGTTAGCAACAATGTTGATAAGTCTGTTTTCTTAATTAATCAACCCATTAGATGGGCTTAATGGTTCCAATTTTAAACAAAATTTATCCAGGGTTCAGCTCACATAGGTGGATAAAACATAACCTAATGCGTCTTCGCTGTCTCAAACAAACAAGCAAAATAACTGAAATTTCTGAAGAAGTTTAAAATTATCAAAATTTCTTAAACTAGGTGAATTAAAGTTGTTCATAGAGGACGCTAGTGTTCTATAAACTGTGTGTATGTGTGTATTATCTTATAGTAAAGCCACATCGGGGATATCTGCTGAATCCACCGAGGGTAATCGAACCCCTGATTTTATCGTTGCAAACCCGTAGACTTACTGCTACACCAGATGGGAACGTTTTATAAACTATGATGCTGATTACTAAGATAAAGTTTGCTTCTACAACGTTTTAAGATGAGAAACTATTCGATTTTCGAAAGATTTTCGTCAATATATATTTAGCTAGTGCTGATACGAAGGTAACTATAAGTCAGATCTTTCGTGTGGAGGAAACGACATAAGTGTTAGTAAATACTGTTACTTAATCCTAGAATTATCGACACCAACGGATTTTCACACACATTTTTCTAAACTGTTTATGGCCCAGGTTACTTATAGGTCCATGACGTTTTCGTTACAGGGTCCATAATAAAATACATGTCATAAAGAAAAAAAAAACATAAACCAATATGCTCACAATATTTTAATTAATTCCACTAATTACTGTCAGGTTTTTCTATGTATTTTACATAAAAAGAACGTGTGACTTCACTAAATTTTTATAGGTCCGTTACAGCTACAACAGGTAAAAACATAAAATTAATGGGTATGATATATCTTGCTGGTAATTTCTCTTTTTTTTGAAATTCGCACAAAGCTACATAAGGGCTATCTACGCTAGCCGTCCCTAATTTAGCAGTATAAGACTAGAGGGAAGGCAGATAGTCATCATCACACACCATCAAATCTTGGGCTACTCTTTTATCAACGAATAATGGGATTGATCAGAAGATAATAATGCCTCCACGTCTGAAAGCGCGAGTATGTTTGGTGTTACGGAGATTCGAACCCGCGACCTTTAAATTATGAGTCGAGTGCCCTAACCCCCTGTCCATGCCGGTAGTAAAGGGTCCTAATAAACAGCACAAATCGCAATAAAGGGCAAAGAAGTATATCCTATTTAATTTTATAGCGAGTTACTCAAAAGTGTGAATAAACATATAATACGATAGTAGGATAACTGATTTTAGAGATTCGGTCTACTTTCATTTGGTCTCCTCTCAACAGACGTGACATATCATTTTAGTTTGCCTGTATTTGCTTAGAGTAAAGCTTAATAACAGAACATTATTTATATTCATTAACAGAAAGCTGTATATTAAAATAATATTGTCAGAGCCTGATTGGTTGTCGCGAGTCTTTGATATTGCACCACCATCTCCTATCTCTTGAGGAGGGGGTAAATGGGGTCTAAATATTCCATGCAACCATAGAATATAATATTATAACTGAACTCTTTTAAAAGCAATGAATTATCACATACTATCGTAACATATAAAGAAAAGAAATTACCATGTGGCAGATGCACATATACAAGTGATAAATATTAACTTCCTTAATAAACCACAATCAAGTACCTTCTTCTATTGTATGCCACTACCAAGTATATTCTTCTATTGTATGTCACAACCAAGTATTTTTTCTATTGTATGCCACAACCAAGAATCTTTTTTCCATTGCATGCCACAATCAAGTATCTTCTTCTGTTTTATGACAACTTTCAGGGATGTAGCAATCTCAACACAAACTGAAGTTATTTTGGAGCTAACATGTGCAAAGTTAGTTAAGCTTTAGAAGCTTCCTCCTCAATTTATTTAATTATTTAAATACATGATTACTAGACTATTGGTACCACCATTGCCTCTGGGTAACCTAGTCAGTTCAAGTGCTAACAGCTTATTGCTTGGATATCATTAAACATAAGCTGTTTTACAAAATGTTTTTATACAAACGTTTATCATTAACAATATCTAAAAAGACGGATACACTGTGGAACCCTTCTATATGTACATGTCTTCTTCTATATGCACCAAGACGTATTTTTTAAAAACATAAACATAAAGAACGTGGTGAGATTTCATTTAAAGCTAAATTGAATACTGAATGCTATTTTCATGTTTCTGCTATAAATTATACGTATAGAAAAGTTAACAGAATATATTAACGTTTATTTTAAAGTATTGAGTTGAATTTTAAAAACCTTTTAACTGTAATTTTATTGTGCATATTTGTTTATTCCAAACCAAATGGCAAAAAGAACTAGACATACAGGTTAATAAAGCAACCTTAATAACATTAAAATTTACCTATTATAGTTTTGTTTATAATTTTGTAACTGTAATATTTGAGTAACGAAGGCATTAGAAAACTCTTCATGGACAAGTGAGTTCATTTTGAAATTATTTCAGTTGTTTTAAAACTATATTAAGACTTTTGCATGTAGTTCAAATTATGTACATTTATGATCATTATAAACGGCGTTATCATGTAGCAATGGGACATTTTGTTCTATTAACTGTATCTATACGCATGACTCTGAAAACCTTATCAGCTATCTTTTGACAACTTTGGGATTTTTCTTAAGGGTGTACCCTCCATCAGTGAAAACTATTTTTAAACCATTTTTCGTCACTTATTCTCCACACCTTACAAGAATATAATTTATCTTCCTTTCATATTTACGTTTTTCTTATTCAGACTTGTTTGTATTTATAAATCGCCTATATATATATCATAATAGTAAGTTCCATAAAGCGCCATCTGCGTGTCTTTTGCAGTTTGACGATGCTAAACAATTTCTCCACTAATTCTTGAACTTTCTATCTACAGGGTATTATCGACAGAGTATTACCGACAGGGTATTATCAAATTACAATTATTTCTTGTCCACAGAACATTATCGCTAGTTAGCCTAGCAACATTCTACACAGACCTGTCTTAACGAGGCTTGGCATGGCCAGGTGGGTTAAGGCGTTCAATTCGTAATCTGAGAGTCGTTGGTTCGAATCCCGGTAGAACCAAACATGCTGCCCTTCCAGTCGTGGGGGCGTTATAATGCGACGGTCAATCCCACTATTCGTTGGTAAAAGAGTAGCCCAAAAATTGGCGGTGGGTGGTGGTGACTAACTGCCTTCCCTCTAGTCTCACACTGCTAAATTAAGGACGGCTAGCGCAGATAGTCCTTGTGTAGCTTTGTGCGAAATTCAAAAACAAACAAACCTGTTTTAACGATATTTTTTTCACAGCAACATAGAAACTTTGTGTTGCAGGAAACTGTAAATTTTCGTGCAAAAGTATTTTTAATCATAAAAGAATAATCAACTTAACCAATTCCTTTTTATCCATATATTAAATCTACGATTTTCGTCGCTTCTCTCCTTTTCTCTGGTTTCATATTTGTTGAATGATGTTTCATGCTATTCTTTCTGTGTTTATCACATCAAAGACATTTGGCAGGTGCAAAACTTATGCATATTGCTTTGCTAGGGTTTCACGTCGTCACTTGTCATTTTGATGCCATGGTTTTGACTGATTCTTCACTAATTCCTCTGATGTGATAGAAAAATGAGCAACACACCTAAATTAAACGTTTGATCTACGCCAAGTCTTCTTGGATTGTTGCCCGATAGCATTGAACTGAGGCCACTAATTTGACGTTCCACGTAGCATATAATAGAGGGTGGATTCAGGTGTTTCGTTTTAACCACTTGTTACGTCAAGTAGCTCTTTGACCATAATTAAAACGACAAAACTATCATTTCCTATATTATTCCTGCATTCTACTGTTATGTTTTTCATCACTCTCCTTTGTTTTGTTAGTTAAATGAAATCCCTTCGTGCTTGATTATGTTCTTTAGTACCATTTATTTATATACTTCTATTTGACTTTTCATTTTATTTTCTTAAGCACTACTAGGTCGGTACACACATATTCATTCTTTGTGTTTTTGGAATTTCCTTGTGAGAATTCGTTTTCAGAACACCTCCAAATTTCTCAACCACGCAAATATAATCACTAATGGCATAATTTTGTGGTTTGTTTTTGTGCTGTTTTTGAATTTCGCGCAAAGCTACACGAGTTTGTTTGTTTGTTTTTTGAATTTCGCGCAAAGCTATTCAAGGGCTATCTGCGCTAGCCGTCCCTAATTTAGCAGTGTGAGACTAGAGGGAAGGCAGCTAGTCATCACCACTTATCGCCAACTCTTGGACTACTCTTTTACCAACGAATAGTGGGATTGACCTCACATTATAACGCCCCACGGCTGAAAGGGCGAACATGTTTGATGCGACGGTGATTCGAACCCACGATCCTCAGATTACGAAGCGCACGCCTTAACGCGCTAGGCCATGCCGGGCCCTAGCTGCGAAAGACATCAACTTAATTAACACATGTGTAGATCTGATTTGGTTTTGGGTGATGTTAAGAGCAAATCCACACAATGGCTACTTATGATGTGCCCACCACAGGTATAGATACCTGATTTTTAACGTTGTAAGCCTGCAGATTTACTGCATGGCTAGTAGGAGGTGAGACATATATATAGAAAGATCATTCATTATTCATTATATCTGAAAATAAAAAAAACACCTTTTAAACATAGATCAAAATTCTCTTCTTAAAAGAAAGTTGTTGTTGGAAACGGGAATGTATACATCTTGTTTAAACTACGAATTCTGTTCTGAAGTCAGAATTTTGAAATTACCTCTAAGGGTAACTAAATAACTTATATAATCACAATAAAATTTGTCAAAATACTGGATAGTTTATGAATGTAAGTGTCAATGTTTAAGAATTAACCTTTTCTGAATTTTAGGCAAGGTTTACGTTATTCCAGCGCGAGAAATAACTGGTTCAATATCACTGTAAAAATTTTGGCTGAAATTTTATCCATCTTTAACTACAACAGATACCGTTGCAGTTTCACTTCTATTTAGAAATTTTGCACCGTTGTTTAATATATGTTAATTTTTTTGGCATATTCTCCTCTATTAAAACTTACTACCTAGTTTCTTTAGCGAAAACTAAACTTCTAACATTAAAATTTCACACTTACTTATCCTCTATTGAAGTTGTGCTAAAAAGTTTGAAGAATTATCACGTGTCTCCTTATACTGAAAGGAAAGAACTTTAATGCAATAGCAAACTAAACAAATAACAGTCTACCTGCTTATTCATTTACTCAAATGGAAAAGCTCAAAATGGCATTATTGTGTTTATTTATAAACTAGTGGGCCCCCTGCTAGTACAGCAATAAGTCTACGGATTTACAAAGTTAAAACAGGGGTTCGATTCCCCTCGCTGCACTCAGCCGATTACACGATGTGACTTAGCTATAAGAAAACATACACATACATAAAATATTGAACGGACCTAAGTAAATTTAAATGACACAATCAGTTTATTCTGCACTGGTTAATATTTTATCATACATATATTTATTTTGAACCAAATTCTTTGGATAAATAAAATCCAATTTAGATATAGATTTTTCCAAGGCCAGCAAAGACTATTTTAATCGTTAAATCGAAGACGTAACTACCTTGTTATATAAGTAACCTCATTTCCAATGAAATGAACTTCGCTTGTTTATACGATCTTTACTTTCAAACTCTGCGTAATGAAACCTTGAAGTTCAATAAACATGAATTATCTACATTGGTTAACAAAAAACTAAATACAGAGAATTATGTAAATAATGTAAGCTTTATGGGTAGTTTTTTTTTGTTAATGCAGTTTCAAGCTTTGTGGTTAAATAATTTGTTTGTTTTGTTATTAAGCACATTACGGATATAGAAATTCGGTTTTAGTGTTATAAATTTTCACTTTCAGGCTTACCACTGAGCCATTGGGAAGCCAAGCTTTCTAAATGTATGCTTTATTATATTTTAAATTACTCTGTAAAACTTGTATAGAACTTTTAAAATACTTTTCGAAAGTTCACAAGTTGTAGATAAAAAACAACTGAATCTTCCTTCTGACAAATAATAATAAAAGCTCTGTTCCATTATTCTTTGATAACAAAGTTAATTTAGGTTTTAGAGACTCCAAAAAAACTAGATGAATATTTCTAAAAACGTTGTACAAGTATATTAATGCAAGTCAACAATAATCATTAAATAATCGTAGTCTGACGTTACATGGAATAGAAACTCGAACCTGGGCGTGCTTCTTTGAAATTAACCAAATTATTGTTTGTTATGTTTGTTATACGTCATTCTCTAAAGATCCGATCTTATGAGTTTCAAATTCAAATAAAGTGTTACTGATAAATACAACTTATCTCAACAAGTCATGATAATTCACCACTGTTAGAAAAGTTTTTACTATTTTACTATATTTCGTACATTATAAGGTTTTAGACATTGTTTTAAAACTTTGACTATTTCTAACAATGCAGATCTTTAAATGACTGCTTTTCATCGTAGAAATACAGCATGTAGTTACAAAAGTTTAACGGGAGAACAAACTGTACCTTTGTATTGTTTATAAATTGTTTGTTTTGAATTTCGCGCAAAATTACTCGAGCTAATTTAGCAGTGTAAGACTAGAGGGAAGGTAGCTAGTCATTACCACCTACCGCCAACTCTTTGGCTATTCTTTTACGAACGAATAGTGGGATTGATCGTCACATTATAACACCCCTACGGCTGAAGGGCGAGCATGATTAGTGCGACCGGGATTCGAACCTGCGACTCTCGGATTACGAGTCAAACGTCTTAACCCATTTGGCTAACTGTAAACAGAATAAGCCATTTTAGTACGAATAATCATGCAGCTTTTGAGTTTTTTTATATTTCTTTTTAGAAAGTACATAGAAACTATAGAGTAATTAATAACATATAATTTGCTCTCAGTATCCATAAAACACAGTTTATCAGTGGGTGTATGAACTCAATTAATTCTTCTTACTACAAAAAAACCCATAAGAAAGGTTTATTGGAGAATCTACATACAATTTTATCACCCAAGTTAAAACAATAAAAACAAAACTACATACTTCAGTAGAAACACAGCTACAGTGAACAATTTATTCACCATCCCTGTAAAAATGAAAGTAAACACTGTATGTAGATAAAGTAAAAGTACTGATGGACGATATTGATAAAATTTCCTACTTAAATTTGCTGTAAATCTCAAACTTTTATCAAAGATCTGTAAATCATTTCTACTGCGTGATTTGTCTCTACACAAGAAGTAACTGTGTTAACTGGCTCTAATTTTGCACTATATCGAAGGCAACTAATCAAAATATCCACCACCAACCCATGGGTTACATTAATCGTCTAGTAGGAATTTGGCCGTCACTCGTATGATGCATCCATTCCACATTTTGGGGTATTACAAAGCATGGTAATAATAGTACAGACATTATATGACAAATGTTACCTGAAATTGGTTGTTCTGCGAATAAAGTGAGTTAACATGAAACTCATGAGTGATGATAACTAAACAATGAAAGTAATCACGTGACCTAGTATCTCAATAATAGTCAGCAAAGATACGAACACAGCTAATCTAAAGTCCATTTCCCATAATGAAACTTTGCCACATTCTACTTATTTCTGTTGAAAGTACACGTTTCCACACCTCTAGCTCCCACTCACTAGCATGCAACAATTATTATCACTAGCAGCAAGCCTTGAAGGACGTAAATTGTGTCGTATGAACTGCGCTCCCCCGCTAGTACAGTGATAAGTCTAAGGACTTACAACGCTAAAATAAGCGGTTCGATTCCCCTCGGTAAGTTCAGTAGGTAGTCCAATGTGGCTTTGCTATACGAAAAATACACGCGTATACAACTGTAGAAAACACGCATCAATTCCAGAGAGACTCCTGTTGGAAATTTGTAAAAATAAGAAAGAGTGGATCTTTAATTGAATTTTAATATGTATATAGTATTACAAGATAAGCGCTAGCATACATCATTTAGTGGGACAGCAATAAATTACTGACTTACAACTCTACAATCCAGAATTCGATTCTTCGTGATGATCAAAACAAATAGCTCAGTGTGGCGAAAGTTATTACAAGTTTGGTTACGTAATTCGGTACGAATCGTACGTTGTGTTTATAATTCATTGATTTCAAGACTGTCGAACATTACTTGCAGTCCACTGATGTCGAAGATACATATATTTCTGAAAAGCCTTTGTGATAAACAAATAAATAGCGGCAGACAAATGAAAACAAAGAGCAGCAGAGAGCAAAGTAAAGTCACGGGAAAGAAAAGTTCGGTCAGAGAAAAGTTAAATGCAAAGCTAATTGTCGTGGGAGTAAAAGGCCAAGCTGCTGATAACTTAGAATGAAATTAATAATTTCGTAAGAGATAAGAAGAATAAGTTGTCTCGTTAAAGGATGTTCTAAAGTAACTGAAGCAGACGGAGTGAATTTTGACAAAAACAGATGATTCTTGCAAATACAAAAATGAGCAGACTATTTTTGATGTACAGGATACAATTGCGGTAACTCAACGACAACGTAAATCAGCTGTATGGACGGATAGTTTGGCGATAGAAATAGAGAAAAATAATTCGGTTTTTTAACTGACTTATGAAGCCATTGAAAATGCCTATGTGGCTTTTGACAAGGAAAAGAGAACTATGTAGTGCATAAGATATAAGTATGACCTTCACAATGTAAGAAATTTTTATACATACGTTTAACTTGTTCCGAATATATACATTATTTTGAAAACAAGTGGAGTGCATACTGTTCATTTATTTTTTAAATTTATCGTCAATGAGTCACAGACACCTACTATAGAAAAATTCTTATCTCAGCACACCCCTTTATTTACTTGATTAATATATACTATTTAAAAGTTTTCCTGACATTATAAAACAAACAAACATTAGCATTCGTTTCGAACATTAAAAATTATTATTTTTCGTCTGCTAATTTTAGCTAGAAACTCATGTTTCGACAAACGTGTCATGTAAGTAAGTATAGAACCTTAACACAATAATAATAATAAGCAAAGTTATTAGTTTCGTTTAGGCCCGGCATGGCCAAGCGTGTTAAGGCGTGCGACTCGTAATCTGAGGGTCACGAGCTCGCATCCCCGTCGCGCTCAACATGCTCGCCCTTTCAGCCGTGGGGGCGTTATAATGTGATGGTCAATCCCACTATTCGTTGGTAAAAAAGTAGCCCAAGAGTTGGCGGTGGGTGGTGATGACTAGCTGTCTTCTCTCTAGTCTTACACTGCTAAATTAGAGACGGCTATCACAGATAGCCCTCAAGTAGCTTTGTGCGAAATTCAAAAAACAAACAAACAAACTGGCTTTGTTTGAATTTCGCGCAAAGCTACACGAGGGTTATCTGTGCTAGCTGTCCCCAATTTAGCAGTGTAAGACTAGAGGGAAGGCAGCTAGTCATCACCACCCACTGGCAACTCTTGGGCTACTGTTTTACCAACGAGTAGTGGGATTGACTGTCACTTTATAACGCTCACATGGTTGAAAGGGTGAGCATATTTGATGTAAGAGGTTCAAAATAACAGATTAAAATGGAAGAATTATGGAAGTAGCAAAATGGGAATTTGATTAAGAAATAACTTAGTAAATCCAAATGAATTTATAAGGAAAAAGCCAGTTAAATGTCTTAAAACTAACAATTAAATGTTTTTAACATTTTGTTTATCTTTATGTTTTTTTTGTTAGGCTTGGTGAGTTTTCATATGTTCTCTTTCTTCTGACTTTAAAAGAGGATATTAGCAATATTCTTGACGTTGAGCATTCAATGAGAAATATTAGAATTTGTCACATTCAATTAGATATTGATCCATTGATATTATATAGAAAGACAGAGATAAAATCGATTAAGCACTGAGAACAGACAAGTTTCCTCCTAGGTTTTAAAGAAGGTCAAAGGTCACGCAAGGCAGGAGCTTCTCACTGTCATGTGTGCTAAGTCACTAAATCTTAGGATTGGAAAATT
This sequence comes from Tachypleus tridentatus, assembly GCF_004210375.1. Taxonomy (NCBI): domain Eukaryota; kingdom Metazoa; phylum Arthropoda; class Merostomata; order Xiphosura; family Limulidae; genus Tachypleus; species Tachypleus tridentatus. The sequence goes on from NC_134825.1 coordinate 63,626,154, forward strand.
GCTAACTATGTCTTACCCCCTTTTTTAAACGGTTGGTAGCATTTGCAAATTATGAATTTAGTATTATTTTGCAATGGATAAAAAGCTTTTAAAATCATTTCATGAAGTATAATATCGTGAATACCGATTCACAAAAAGGAAATATTACACTGCTAATCTGTTGACGTTTCACGAAAATGTTCTTTGTTATGTGGATGTTGGAAAGATGTGAATTTAGTGTGTTCAGACTTTCAATAAAGATTAGAAAAAACATCATAAGCAGTCAAAAACTCCTCACATATGATTTTATTAGCTAATATTTAATTTAACTCTCCTAGAGTGTTTTTGTTGTTTCGTTGAAAAGCCTGAAGGAGAAATATATATTATAGTTGATCCTTTTGAAGAAATGTATTTGCGTCATTGAACCAATTTGCTTATTTTATTTTTTGTAGGGTTTTGAACTAGTTGTGGGATCATCTGAAAGATCAATTTGCATCTAAAGATCCTAAGTAGGGTAAGGGACCTTATTCTCATGCTAGGTGAGTGTTCAGGGGTTATTTGTCTCCAGTATATTTATATAATAGTTGTTGTTAATATTTCCTTCAAAGTGTCTAAAGGGATTTTGTCAATCATGGTAAAAGGACTGACATATTAAAAGCTTTACTTGTTTAGTATTATTTCTAGATTTCAGTATTCCAGTAGAAGGATTGGTGGCTACTGATCTGGCTCCACTGGTGAGAGATTTCTTATGTTGGTTCAGCGTGTGGTGAATGAATGGTCCATAACAGCTTCTTAGTTCTTTAAAGCTAGTTGAAAGCAGTTTCACTGATATTTGGGGAAGTGTTTTTGTGTGTGTACAGATCCTAGTTTGTGTATGTTGGTGACAACGTTTTTGCCTCCATGGAGAAGGAACAGATCTTGTCTTGTATATGTTAGGAATAGCGTTTTGGGATCCATGGCGATTGGAAAGATAGTGCCTTATATGTGTTGGTGGTAACGTTCTGGACACCATGGCGATTGGACATATCCTGTATTGTATATGTTTCGAAGAATGTTTTAGGCTTCATGGCGATTCCTTCTTCAGGTTTGGTTAGTTTTCTCATTATGAATTTTATAGAGCTATGAAGTGCTATAACAATCACAAGGCAGAATTTCTCTGCATAAAAAACTACCTTAAATGTCGACTATACTGCGTAAAGCCATCTTCAAAAGATAGAAAAGTAAGAAAGTAAAAGTTACTTTGTTCCTTGACTATACAATAATCTTGTGAAGACATTCTACTATGTATATATATATATATTGCTAATATAAAAGCTAGTATAACTTCAGTGTGTTTTTATAATTTGAATTACATGTCAAAAAAGGTCATTATCATCCATGCAAATCACGAGTTAAGCCTCACTTGAATACAGAGTACAGCAAACATCAGAAGTGACACTGACGTAATACGCCCGACATGGCCAAGCGTGTTAAGGCGTGCGACTCATAATCTAAGGCTCGCGGGTTCGCATTCCCGTCGCGCCAAAACATGCTCGCTCTTTCAGCCGTGGGGGCGTTATAATGTGACGGTCAATTCCACTATTCGTTGGTAAAAGAGTAACCCAAGAGTTGGCAGTGGGTGGTGATGACTAGCTGCCTTCTCTCTAGTCTTACACTGCTAAATTAGGGACGGCTAGCAGAGATAGCCCTCGAGTAGCTTTGTGCAAAATTCAAAACAAACAAACAAACTGACGTAATAAAAAGAATTCAGAGAATATTTGTTATGATGATTCGATGGAAGGAAGGGTTACCTTATAAAAGTAGAATAAAATATCTCGTCTCTTTTTCTCTTGACAAACTAAAAGTAAGACATGACTGATGGTAGTTTATAAGATGATCTGATAAACTAATCAGATAATGGCTACGATTTCTGTGTTATGTATGCTGATGCTGCAGATAATAGGAATGAACGACGCTAGTTTAAGGTAAGAAAGAGACTAGAACAACTAAGATAGTTTCTGTACTCTAGCTTGTGAAACGGGTTATTGTGGAGGCCAACACTTTACAGAAGTATAAGTTAATAATCAATGTAGTTAGTCAACAATGAATTTTTTTTGTCATTCAAAGAAGACATGATACAAAAATGGCGGACAAGAAATGGGTAGATCTAAGAAGAACTTCATATGTCATATTAACTGCTGGTCTTGTGTACAATGAGATGATGAATAGCGTAGTATTGCTTGTGTTGTCATTCTATTTATTTTAGCAAGTAGCAAAGTGAGCCGCCAGTGGCTCAGCGGGTAAATTTGAAGACTTATATGCTACAAAATCTGGGTTCGATGCCTGTAGTTAGCACAGTATGTATAGCTCCCTATAGCTTTGTACGTAAACAAGTGAAACGATGACGTCATTGTTGGAAACGCCTTCAAATATTTTATGATGTTTTTCAATAAAACCTTACTGTGTTTTGTTAACTATTTAAAAAAATATTCTAGGTTTAGAATGGTAATAATATATACGTTACGTACTCACGTTTTTAATAATATTTTCTTCATTATACTATTGAGATAATACTGTAAAACAGTGATACCCATTTCTAGATTCATTTTTTAAACTAAATCTTATTAGTCAAACCAATATAATTCAGTAAGTACTTTGTTCGTAACAAACATTTTAAATAATCTAGTCCATCTAAATGGCAGGAATAATATATTTTAAATAGAAACATACAGACAAATATCAAATATAAATAGATAGCAGTAAGGTAGGGATCAATAGATAGGCAGAATTAGAGAGCGGCTTCTCATATTCCACAAGTAAAATTGGCGGCATTTCTGTCTTGTCGGTGTGTTGGAAGAAAATCGATAGGGTTGAGTCTATTTCTAGTTAAATAAATATAGCTTTTTTTCAATTTTGGTGCTTGTTACGCCCAACAGCTACATAAAACACAGTATGATTAAACATGTTTTCTATGATCATGTTCAACATAAGTTAGATTATGTTATTAATAATCATTCGTTGTTTAAGAGGAAAACCTGCGTTATCTTTATACCTCATCAACACACAGCAAATTATGAACTTTTAACAGTTTAAGCATATTTAAGATTTTTGGAAACTCTTGAATTTTTATGAATTACATTGATTCTGTAATATTTGTTTGTCCGTTGCTAAGCAAAAAGTTACACTATGACACACCTGTGCTTTACCCACTGTTGTTGTTATCATGTGTGTGTGTTCCATAAAAGTAAAGCCACACGAGGCTATCTGCTGAGTTCACAGAGGAAAATCGAACCGCTGATTTTAGCGGTGTAAATCCGTAGACTTACCGCTGTACCAGTTCGGGACTGTTCTTGTTATACCAATAAAAAAGAAACATTAATTATAATCACTTTACAGGCCATACTTACATATATTGATAATTAATGAAACCAGAAACTTGTTTTGGATTTCAAACATCAAAACTAATTTCATGGAATCTTATTCTTGAACATTATTGGATTTAGATACATTAAGATAATGTTCAAGTCTCCGAATTCAAATTAAGAGTATACATTTGTGTAAAGTTTTTAATGGAAAAGTTTGTTTCCAATATAACTTTAAGGTTAATGTTGTGAATTATTGTTTTTAATTTGCATTCTCTATTCTTTTTTTTCATTTTTAAAGTATTTTATTTATATATTTATATTATATTATATTCATATATTTCGTGTGAAGAAAAATGAGGATAGTGAATATCAAAACGATACTTTTTTTTTAGTTTTTCAAGAAAAACGCACCAATAATTGTAAATTACTGATAAAAATTAGTGTTCATATCCTATTTCAAACTTTCAATATCCACGGAGTAAGCTTTTAAGATGACAGTATTTTTCTTTTCCCCTCTAAATGTGTGCATCAAACATGCTCGTCCTTTCAGCCGTGGAGGCATTATAATGTGACAGTCAATTCCACTATTCGTTGGTAAAAGAGTAGCTCAAGAGTTAACGGTGGGTGGTGATGACTAGTTGCCTTCCTCTAGTCTTACATTGGTAAATTAGGGATGGCTAGCGCAGATAGTCCTCGTGTAGCTTTAAGCGAAATTCATAACAAGCCAAACCAAACAAATGTGTGTATGCTCTCTTGTAGCAAAAGCCACATCTGACTATCTGCTGTGGCTGCTTAAGGGAATCGGACCTCTAACGTCAGCGATCTAAATCCAAAGACTTACTGCTGTCCCAACGGAAGTCTTCGGTTTAAATAAATGTTCCTTCCATTTATTCATATCTTGATAACATTTATGTAAATTGAAAAGCAGATAAACTCTCTAATCTTTTGTATTTTTGCATTCGCATAAAAAGACAAGAAAAATCTTATACACTAACAAGTAAATTAATTGTCTCTCGATGACACAGCGATAAGTCTTTGGAGTTACAAAAATAAAATCCTGGTCTTGGTGTTTCACGGTGGACACAGTGGTTAACCCTCTTAACTCTTTAATTAAGAAAACGTTGTGAATCTAATTAAGTCTCTTTGAATCACTTAAGCTTATCGTGAAATTTTTCTTCGACATGCTTGATTATTCTGTTCATTCTAAGAATGATTTATGGCATGAAAAGCTTTATTGAAAAAAGAACAAAATAGTCTTAGCATAGTGGTTAGCTCGTCGGGCTGCGTATCACAGGAATCGGAGATCGAACCATAATCCTGCTTAATATATACGACACATTTAGTATACAGTTTGTAAATAGTTCAAAGAACAGGATAAAGCCCTTTCGGTTCTGAGTGTTGTAGGTTAGCTGCCTTCTCTCTGATGAGTTTATAATTAGGGACAACAATACTTAGAGATCTCTCATCCAGATGTTTAGTCCCCTTGTGCTTAAGGTGCCTTAAACGTTGATAATTCCGATTCAGTAAGAATTGTTTAGAATATAAATGAGAAATATTAACGGGATGTATCTTACATTTAAATTTATTGCAAGAAACAGGACAAGAAAATCCCATTTCATATAGACATTAAAAATTAGAAAGAGTTTGTTTGTTTGTTTTAATTTCGCGCAAAACTACATGAGGGTTATCTGCGCCACCTGTCCCTAATTCAGCAGTGTAAGACTAGAGGGAAGACAGCTAGTCATCACCACCCACCGCCAACTCTTGGGCTACTCTTTTACCAACGAATAGTGGGATTGACTGTCACTTTATAACGTCCCCACGACTGAAAGAGCTAGCGTGTTTGGTGCGACGGGTATTCGAACCCGCGACCCTCATATTGCGAGTCGAAAGCCTTAATCCACCTGGCTACGGCAGGTCTATTACAAAGAGAAAAATGGTGCTATAATGATTAATGTTGTTAGTTGACATATTCTAAATAAGCTGAATGCCTGTCATATGACGGAAAATAAACATTTACTATTCCTTCTTTAAATTATATCAAAATAAATGATTTATGAACATGTTTTCTGAAAAAAATTTAATCTAGTAACAATATATGTATTGAGAAAAACTATCCTATTTCTAGTATTTCATGAAAACAACATTTTTTACGTATATTTGGTCATTTCCTTTAAGTATTGCTTAATTAGCATTTTGTCTTCTATATATTTTTAAGTTATGTTCACGTTTTTGAAAAATTCTTATACGAAAGAAACTGATTCTGAAACAGATATTCCTACTTAGTCAACCGTATGACTACAAATTATTAATTGTGGTGATAAAGGCATTGAAGTTGATTAGGTTCGAGAAGACTGTTTCTTAATTATCACATCTGCTGTTGTTCTGTAGGTTCGTTTGTGTCTTTCTTGGTTCACTGTTAGAATTTATGCGTTGACATAATTCATACATTTGACACATTCCATATTAACTGTATTTAAGTGTTAAACAATTACAACTGACACATTGAGCTGGATTCAAGAAAAATGGTCCCAGACTCGAAAACAACATAAAATATTTTTCATCTCTACTTACATGACAGGGATTTCGAAACTGGAATATTAATCAGTGAAAACATACAACAATTCACAACAAAAAAAGCTGTTTTCATACTATCTTTTGAATTTAAGAGCATCCGATATTACGTGTTTCAGTTACTAATATCTATCATTCCTATTTGATTATTCAAGGAGTGATTTGATTCTCGTGTAAATGGAAGATTGTGGGAAATAAAGTTTCATTAAAAATCTGAAGTGTTTAGTAAAACATTTGCCGTCTTCATTTTGACCGAAAACGTAAAGGTTCAGAGATGGTAGAAAGTTTTTAAGGAAAGAAGTCGTACTTCGATTGTTAGATTGAGTACAAATCGAATATTTGCATTAACAGTGGAAAACACAGATTATATAATTATCAAAGTCTTCAGAGAAATAATTTAAAATATCTCAAAAAGATAGCGAAATTTAAAATATTTCAATACTGTACAATACGTGGACTACACCGGAAATGAAGGCTTTAAAAACAAGTTGATAGTTTCAGGTTGGAACTATGTGAAACAAACGAACTAAACTAATGAAAGTTTTAACTACAACATATAGTTTTTCGTAATATGAGGGTCACGGGTTCGAATCCTCCTCACACCAAACATTCTCGCCCTTTCAGCCGTAGGGGCATTATAACGTGACGGTCAATCCCATTATTCGTTGGTAAAAGAGTAGCCCAAGAGTTTAGCGAGGGGTGATGAAGACTAGCTGACTTCCCTCTAGTCTAAACTGCAAAATTAGGGATGGCTAGCGCAGATAGCCCTCGTATATCTTTGCGCGAAATTAAAAAACAAACAAACTGAACGTAGCCAGAAACTTCAAACTTCATGACACTCGAAATGAACTACTGTGTGAGAGAAAATATTTTATTGTGCTTTCAAAAATTCATATAATAAATGAATCATATATTCTAAATGAAATAACTTACAAATTAAATTTTAGATTTAAAATATCACAAGATGGTACGTCGAGACCTGAGGCCTGAAAACCTATCGACGGTATTACTGATGTCACATGAGTAAATATATTCAACCTTGTTTCTTCTTGTGTGATACAGAGATAAGTTTTCAAAAGGCGTAAAAAGTATACTGTATTAACCTAAAATGATTACCTTAATGAATTTTTTATATTACAGATGAAGAATACTAAATAAATTGAGAAGTTAAATATATATATCAGACATTTTTTAACGATGTTATAAGTACCATTAACGGTTCGTTAAATTTGATGATGAACGAGTAGTGTATAATGAATAACACTGATAATTACTCGATATGGGTGGAACCCCATGTTCTAAAAGCTCTCCCTGTGGTTAAGTCCGTGTATCTAACTGTTATTTTTATGATGCTAAGCTAATTCTGCAGAGTAGTATTTCAAGATAAATCAAGAAAAGCTTTTTAAGAGTTAAATTACAAACAACCTTTTCATGGAAACTGAATATTTTTAATCTCTTTCTTAGTTTTAATTATTATTCCAAAGTTGTGTTACTCGTCATGAAAATTACACATCTTTTATAACTTCTCATATTAACATAATCTATAACTCATCACGCTGTTGTCCAGAAACTGCGAAGCAATTGTAAGAAAGCAGCTTATGTGTGTTTTTTTTTAATAAAAGGCTTTGTGAAAGTTTTCTCTATAATTTTCAGCAACGTTTAATCTATTTAGAGCTTGAATGCATAACAGTTAAATGATTTTGAATATTCTCCATGTCGGTACAGTCCATGTTGCCATGTATGGTCATGCTTTATCTAATTGTCTTGCATGTTACAATGTAGTTTCATTTACAAAGGATTCAGTCGTAAGATTGTCAAAAACACATTACTATTTCCTTCATGCTTTCCATTAACCATCTAGTGTATGATGATGATGGTTTTCGAATGCTCGTTTCAACAGTTCTATCATACAGAAATCTATTTGTAATATGATTGGTTTGTGTCCAGCTGCTTTGTATATAAGACGGTTTAAAGGATATCTCGTGGAAACAGCTTTGTTCACGTAACTTGTGTTGCTTTTACAGACGGATATCTTTCATGACTATGTTGTGCTCCATTCTCTGGTACACGTGGATGTGTTTTCCAACTGACGTTTTTTCTGTTCAGGGAATCACACGTGCTACAAGATGTCACTCTGTATGTGTCACAACTGGGGTGAGACTTGTATTCACTTCACCCCTCCAATCTGCATTTCCTTGTTTCACAATACTATTATGTGCAAGGAATATTCACTTTTTGCAAATTATAAATTCCCAGTCTGAACATATCCTTATGATCTGCAGGTATGAATATTTTGCGTAAGGGGTCAATACATACTCTTTTAAAATGTAATCAATTTTCGGTGACGTTACATTACTTACGATAACTAATATCGAAACGCTGATCCATCATTACTTTTTATTGGCTGTAATTGTCACATGATTTGTCTACATGCATATATGCATGTTCAAAATTATCTTAACACAACTTACTCAGCCTTCTGTGTTTAAAGTATTAATGGTAAGAAAACACAAACCAGTGTTTTTTTGTTTTAATTTAATAATAAAACATAACATGTGATAATGAACAAACTGAGAGAAACTTCTGATTTTCTTTATATTTTGTCTTTTAATATCCATAGCTAAATTTCGTCATGTCCATTTATGATAAGGTAGCTTTATTTGATTTCGTTCTGATTTACCTCATTGTAAAATATTTCATATTTACACATTAGGTTAAAGTATATATAATTCTCAATATAGTTCGGTTCACAAAGGATAATTGAAATATTTTACTAGCACAGTACGAATTCCTCCATCATCTGTTTCTTATTGGCCCCAAATGACACAGTGGTATTATTCTTGCAAACCTGTACTGCTAGAAATCGGGTTTCGATATTCGTGGTGGGCAGAGAATATATAGCCCTTTGTGTAGTTTTGTGCTTAATAACAAATAACAATAACAACATTTTTATTAATTAATTTCTCGTGTTTTTTTAAATAGGAAATATATTTTCAATCGGAACGTCCGTAAAAGACTTTAAAAAGCTGTATAGCATAATATTTTGGTGGTCGCGGGTTCGAATTCCCGTCGCACCAAACATGATCGCCCTTTCAGCCCTGGGGACGTTATAATGTTACGTTCAATCCCACTATTCGTTGGTAAAAGAGTAGCCCAAGAGATGGCGGTGGGTGGTGATGACTAGCTGCCTTCCCTCTAATCTCACACTACTAAATTAGGGAAGGCTAGCGCAGATAGCCCTCAAGCAGCTTTGAGCGAAATTCAAAACAAACCAAGCCTTAGTTTAAAAATGTGTGATTGTATAATTATATATTGTTAATTTTATTATATACGACAACATGCTCATTGACCTGTACAGAAATAGATGTTTGATTGGTGTTTAGCAACTTAAGAATCCTTAAAACAGAACCTAGTTTACAATCTACTGATGAGTTTAGAAAAAAACTGTCATAAGAATGTTATTTTTGTGATTATTGTCGGCATTCTTGTTTAAGATAAACTCTGCCTATCATTTACTGCGCTAAGAGTATAACATACTCAATATAGGTCTGAAGATGATAAGAAAATAATATTTATTTGTAAATTATAACTAGATTAAGAAACAATGTCTGTATAAAATTCACTGCATTCGTAACTTAAACAACATGGCGTAAGAATACAAATTATAATGTAAATAGTTCTCTACTTTTATCATTAAAAGCTAATAAAAGTACATAGAAGTGGCGTGCAAATACAAAAGACAAGTACGAGTGATTAATGTATGTTTTCTTATAGGCAAAACACCTCGGGCTGTTTGCTGTGTCCACCGAGGGGAACCAAACCCCTTATTTTCTCGTTGTAAATCCGATGACTTACCACTGTCTCAGCGATGAACACAAGCGATTAAATTGACCTTGTATATCTTTTTAAAAGTCCAGTAAAAACTAGAGTCTATTAGGTCACAGACACTTAATTCAGAGACGTTTGTAGTTAAAAGATTTGAAGTAGGTTTTTCTATTCTTTTTATTTTGTGAGAAACGTTGATGTGATCTTTGCATCCATGACAAACTATTGGATAACTTTGGAACTTCACACCAGATTTACTTCAAACTATAAAAATGATGTTGCACTCACTGTTAGACCATAAGTAAAATAAAGCAACAGGCAAAAACTAGATTTAAAACGTTTCATTTTATTACCCCGTTTTGGAGGAAACCGCAGACTATATCATAATGTCAATGAAAATGTTACTAACTCTTTCTAATTGTCCATCCTTCCTTGAAATAATAAAAAAAAAACTTTAACAATCAATTGTCGCAAGATCCAGTTGGTGTTTATAGGTTTAACGTGTATTGTAAGATATTATATTCTAATCGTATACGGAGTATGACTATTAAACTGTTGTACAAATTTTATGTTTTAGACAGAGTTCTTTTACATTATTCGGTAAAAAGAATAACACAAAATCTTATCCATTTAGCAATAACAGAAACTATTCATTCCTTCAAGTTCCACATTTAATGTGATCAAAGTTCACCGTTGGGCATAACTTTACAAACAAACTGGGATTTCGTTTATTTTGAATTTTGCGCAAAGCTACTCGAGGGGTATCTGCGCTACCTGTATATAATTTAGCGGTGAAGACTAGAGGGAAGGTATCTAGTCGACTGCACTTACCATCAATTCTTGGACTATTTTTCTGCCAACGAATGATGGAATTGTCCGTATTATTATAAAGCCCCCACGCCTAAAACAGCGAGGATGTTCAGTAACAGGGATTCAAACCCGTGATCTGCAGATTATGAGTCAAGCGCCCTAACCACTATTATATGCCACGCCGCAACAAATTACGAATAAACAACAACCTCACTTGCCTTTATTTCTTCGTTAAAACGCAAACTTAAAATTCAAAGCAATGAAAGAACCAAACAAACTGACTAAACCATGCATTTACAGCTTATTAACTGATTAACTAATTTGCTTAATAAGTCGTTATATAACCTAACTAGTTTTTCATATGTGGCTCACACTCTTATATTACTTCTAAACTTAAGTTACTCAAACTAAGACTCCGCCCATCACGTTACATTCTTTCTTGTATCAAAACGATAATACAAATTTTGAGAAATATCTTGATTGAAAACATAGGATGCAACAAAAAGACAATACGTTCATTAACAGAGTAACAAATCAAATTTCATGATAAAAATTAGGTAGCACCATTGAATATGGGCAATTATCAAATAATTAAGAAAAGTTTACATAGAATTTAATTACAAAATTGGTTTTGTTTCATTTGTAAATGTGGTTGAAATTAAACGAATTGAAATTTTTTTCTCTTTAATACTAGTTTAATTAATACGCTGATGACACTGTACAACAGAACTTTTCATAAAAATTGTTGTGCAGTGTGATTTGTTTCTTATTACCTTGTTTGAATTAACATAATTTATTAACACTTATATATAGCAGTAAAATTATCTATTAATATTATGATTACGTTTAATAAAAAATTTAGTAGATGATATCTGATGACTCGAACTTTTTGTAGAAATAAATAACATTAAGTCAACATTATGTTAAGTTCATTCTATAGCCGTGGTTAAAATAAATTCGAATTCATTACCGTTTTGTTTGTAAGTATCCAGAACTTGGCCTATTGGTTAACATCTTGGAAGGTATGAGACCTGGATCTACCAAAAATTTGCATCTTATTAGCAAGTGGATAAGTTTGTCTTAACATTAAGTTAAGACTAACCGGTTCAGGTCGCGTTTATTGCCGACGAGCCTCATTTATTCAAAATTATAAACGACTGTATTTGCACCACTTAGCCCTTCGTATGCCAGTCTCTCAGGTGAACAAGCAGACTTGTACGTCGTAGCATGATTTTTTGGCAAGATACTGTCGGCAAGTAATGTTTCAATTCAGAGTTCCAGATATTTTCAGTAACTGGTTTACCATACAGGTACGTAAGTTTGATTTTGTACTCTCTCCTAGTTATTGGATTAATAATATTTCTATATTCATCGTGCAGATCAGTTGATCTATGATGGGTTTAACGTCTTGATGCATAGTAGTTTCAAACGAAATCATTTAATTTAGCACGTTGAACATGAAAACCCTCGTGAACAGTTTCTCTAAATTTTTCTGAACTCATTTTGACAGTTTCTTTGTTCTTCAATTTAACATTTATGCTAACGTTTCATTTTCGATAAGGACCAACTGTAACGGATTTACTGTTATGCATTTATTTTAATATCTACGTTTGTTTTATTAAATGTGTATTGCGCAAGTCTTGCCTTTTCTCTAAATTTGTAGAAGATTCTCGAGATTAAGAAATAACAATATATGTTTCACAAAAACACAAGAGTATCTTCGAATTTTGTTGAACTATCGGGAAGGACGCCTTAAGTTTATAAATTGGCGCGTTGAGAGACAGTAATTGAATATTGTTGGTCAGCTACAGTCAGTATACTATAAGACTCGGAAGCTATAATTGTGATTAACGTTTATTAATAGGAAAACTACGGAACGGATCAGAAACGTGTATAGATATCGAATATTATAAACTTCAGAAAATTAACTTCGGACGTTAGTAATTCTACTAAGCCATCGCATAACATCGCAAAAGTAATTTGCGCCTCGTGGACCTACACCGTCGAAAAAAGTTAAGTTACAGACCCGATAGAAGTCTGAATATTGTTTGTGAGTCTGTAAATATTTTGTATATAAATAATTATTTGTAACAACTATATGCAATAACCATTATTATAAATTGTATTTGTTTTTTGTGTAAATTATTTATATACAAAATATTTACAGACCCGTTTTATTGTTTGTGAGTAAATATTTTGTAAAAATACAACGTAAACATCGATATAAAATATAAAACGCATCGATAAAGCGCGATAATCAGTTGGGTGCGATGGGGTCTTAGGCCCCAAATTTTTTGGGGTTTCTACAGAGGCCGCCGCTTAATATTACCACTGCTTAATGTAATCAGCCGGTTAATGTGATCAAAAATCAAAAACCAAATCATACCACAGACACTTTTGGAGGATTTTGAAAGAAAGAAGACTACTGAGTATCTATAAATTTGTGCATTTCAACTTGTTTTATGTGCTTACTATATTTTATTGTTATTAAATTTTTTGAAAAATCCGTTTTTGTTTCATTACTGAATTCGTATTTTAAACTTTGCCATGACATTTTTTTATCTGGTAATTATTTGACTTCAGTTTGTACTTAGATTTTAATAATTAGTAAATAAATTATCAAAATTAATTACTATATGTATTAACTTTTAAAATTGAACTAATTTTAATCAGCGTCTAATCGTAAAAACGATCACATGATTGCTCTGACGGAACTACTTTTAGAATATCAGCCCCCATCAAAGTAATGAATTCGATAAATTTATTTATAATTCTGCTTTTTACATTTAATTTCAGTCTTAAAATTGAGTTTAATAAATAAAAATAAATAAAAAAAATGCTATATCATTGGTGTAAGTAGTTTTGTTTGTTTTTCTTTATTTCACTACAAAACGCGTAAATTTTGCATTATCGCTCACCCCGAGGGTCAAAAAATATATAATCAAATCGGTATAAGGCGCAATCAGATACAACGCGGTCGAATTTTTTGGACCCCAACTTGCGCCTTATATCGATGTTTGACTGTATATCTATATTAAAAAAGAAAATTGTGTATCAGTCTTGTTGGCAAATGTTATAATTTAATACTTATCGATATTCAATTAATTTCCAAATTGAATTTAAAGTTTCTGGCTGTTTGAAATCATAATACAAAGTACATAACATAATAAATCGGAGAGTGGTCCGAGATAAAATATAGTACCTAAACTTAAATAAAAAAAAATGAAGAAAGTTCTCTTCTATTTTCGAAAATAAGCTTTGAATTTGAAGCAGATCATAAGTAACAGAAAATATTTTCCATATTACCAGCGGTACACTCTCTTAACGCATTAAATATGTCCTAAGGTCTCAGTTCTGTGTAGTTTTAAATAGAGTGACATTTCAGTACTTCAAGAGGCTTAGCTATGCGTCTTGTATAACTCTTCTTATCTTTGGCGTAAGAGTCTTATATTAGGTATCCTCTTTCATGGTTCCGTATAATTGTCATTTTTTATATATATTCGGTAAAAAATCCAGCCATTTTTGTTTGTTTTGTTAGTCTAATCCCATACTAACTGTCTTTAAAGTCCATATACTTGTTTTATGACGTATTTCTAAGGGAAAGGCAACTATTTTTATATTTACATAAATACTAAGAAACTTTATACATTGCAGAAGCCCCCTAGTGGCTCAGCGGTATGTCTGCAGGCTTACAACGCTCAAAACCGGTTTCGATACCCGTGGTGGGCAGAGCACAAATAGCCTATTGTGTAGCTTTGTGCTTAATTCAAACCAAATACACTGCAGAAATATTTTTTCTTTACTGTACACTTCAAAAATAAATAGTAAGCTTTTTCCCCACTCTAAAAAAATAAACAAATAAAGTGAAATAAACAGGTAGTGTAAATTTAAAACCAAGCACAGTTTATAGATCTATAAGGTTAAAAAGTCATATAACCCATAAATCTATGTAAATGGAAACAAATAACTCATAGATCTATAAGAGCAGAGTTACATAACCCATATTTTTATAACGGTAGAGTGACGTAACCCACAGATCTTTGTGGAAAGAATCACATAACCCAAAGATCTATAATGGTAGAGTAATATAACCAATAGATCTATAATGGTAGAGTCATATAACCTATGCTACTTGCGTTGTTATTTATGAAATGTAGCAAAATACAATCTTTATATTTGCAAATAAAACGAGACTATATGTTAACTTCCACGTCGTTTAACTACCTGATCTAATGACAGACTGTGTCGTTGTTGGTTTAAAGGAATGACAACACATAGGTGGAAAACTCTCCGTGAAAGATGTAACATTAGTACAAGAACAAATACATAAAAGAAGAAACAAACAAGCTTTACAAACTTAGCTATTTACTTTACGTTCCACAACTATCTCATATGCTTTCCATCCTCCGCTGCTACAGCGGTAACTCTTCGGATTTACAACGCTAAAATCAGGGGTTCGATTTTCCTCAGTGGACTCAGCAGATAACCCGATGTGGCTTTGCTACAAGAAAACATACGCACAAAACATAGCACCTTGCAGTTGGTCTTAGCATTTTCAAAACAAATAAGCCATTTGAAAAGTTTCAGAACTGATCTCTTCACATTCTCTGTGTACTTGACTAATCACAAAAGGGGCTAGAAGAATCTGAAAGTATCAGATGTAGAGCAGTCCCAACAACAAAGTGAAGTAGAACATAATACCACTATCCTATGACACCGAAAGTAATTTCCTTGATTGAATTATGCGAAACAATGGTTGCACTGGCTGGCGCACGACATTTTTCGAACTTACGACGCTACAAATTAGAACTACAGAATAGTTTTACACAGCATAAAGTGAACTTACCACTTGATAATGGTACGGTTTGAAGTTCGCGCAAAGCTACACGACGGTTATATAAGTTAGCCGTCCCTAATTTAGTAGTTAAGACTAGAGAGAAAGCAGATAGTCATCACGATCTACCGCTAACTCTTGGACTATTCCTTTACCAACGGATAGTGTGATTGATCGTCACTTTGTAACGCCCCAACGGCTGAAAAAACGAGCATGTTTGGTGAGATGAGGATTCAAACCGGCGATCCATAGGTTGCGAGTCAAGCGCACTAATCACCTGACGATGCCGGGGCTCCTTGATAACAGGAAACCCATTTTTCTAAAATAAAAGTCTTGAAACTGCTTAACTAGGTAATGAAAAATCTTTATTGTACACTAACGAATGTAACCTGTTTCGCTGGGGTTATTAGATTGGTGTATTCTAGATGACTATGTTAGTGAGTGTATTCTAGATGGTTATGTTAGTGAGTGTATTCTGAATGTATATTAACACAGAGAAACAATCAAAAGTATTTTAAACATTTTCATTTTCCAGAAGCATGAAAAGCCGTGAATTGAGTACAATAAATTAAGAATTATTTATTATAAATGAATTTAATCATTGCGTTAAATGTTTCACATTTATATTTTAAATCATTGTAGTGCTTCAGGTTAGATAGTATTGGTTGTTTTCCCAAAGAAATTACAAACAGACATACAAGCACATTCTATAATAATAATATCATAATTATTATAGTTAAAGATGTGGTTTCTTATATTACAAATTAAAAATATAAATCACAGATAGACAGACACGTGCATGCGCATCTTTTTAAAAGGAAATCTAGCAAAGACTCTCATAGAAAAGTGCTTCTTTATTTAATAACTTCTATTATATAGAGAAGACAGTGGGTTAAGCGAGCGAAAAACCACAGGAAAGAATATGTGACCGTCATATTTCCATGAGCAAAGAACCTAGAACCTTTAAATTGTGCATGCATACTAAGTGGGCCTTGAGGGTGTGAAGCTGGCTATTATTGCTTTTTATACATATGCGTCCGCATCTTTTCATGCTAGCGAAAACCCATATACAAAAAAGGTACCTTATAATAGAAATATAAATCACAGACAGATAAACACGCAAATGGATTCGTGCGCATATGCGTGACCGTCATAGCTCCGAGAGGAAAGAACCTAGAAACCTGAAATTTTGCACCCATACTAAGAAGATTCATTTTAAATATAATAATATTCTGTAGAACTGATACTGCACCATTTCAGTAGATTGTTAACGAGTTCCAGAAGGGAAATACGTTAAAGACGTTCTCCAACTTAGAGAACATATGCACATGTAACCTGTGTAGTATAAAAATTGCACACTACCTTGTGTGTTAATTCGTGACAAATGGAACAAAGTGTCAGAAGTCTTGATACATCATCTTAAATAAGCTGTTCACTAAAAGTGGAAGATATTGAAAATAAACAGTGTTGTGCTTGAGTAATATGAGACGATTTTTTATGTAGTTATATTTTTCATGTATTTGGATTAACTGTTGTGTAAAACTTTTTTTATATTTGGTTATTTACCTTATATGGACATAACTTTGTAAGTAAAGAATTAGCATTGATTTCCAATATAGTTGACGATTAGAGCATCTCATAGAAAGAAAAATTAAACTATTGTTCTCTCTTTGTTTGCAACTCAAACATAAAGCTACACAATGAGCTATCTATGCTCTCCCCCCACCACAGTACTGAAACACGGTTTCTGGCGTTTTAATTCTACAAACATACCGCTGCTTTACTGGGGGACATTTTTTGCGTTTAGTGTTTTTTTTTAATGTTCAGAAACGCTTGTTTTTAAGTTCTAGTTTGAGCTATATAGTTTTTGTCACAGGATTGGCGATAACATAAACACCTTATTTTATATCTTAAGGTTTGTTTTTTAATTTCGCGCAAAGCTACTCGAGGGCTATCTACGCTAGCCGTTTCTAATTTAGCAGTATAAGACTAGAGGGAAAACAGCTAGTCATCACCACCCACCGCCAACTCTTGGGCTACTCTTTTACCAACGAATAGTAAGATTGACACTCAGCTTATAATGCACCCATGGCTGAAACGGCGAGCATGTTTGGTGTGACGGGAATTCGAACCCGCGACCCTCTGATTACGACGAAGAGTGTCTTAACCACCTGGCCATGCCGGGCCATTACTGTTGGTCGGTCTTTCTCTGTCTACAGGAAACAAGGTTTTTCTTGCTCTGAGATGGTAATTTGTAATAAAAACTCTCTGATAAAGAATGAAGAAATAATTGATGTATTGACCTGTGGTGTTAAAATAATTGTCCGTGTTGTGTCCCTGTTTTTTTTTCCGGTTTTAAAAAATATACAAGAAAGAAATTTTATCATCTTTTTCCTCTCAATAAACTTTAAATTTAGTAACAGAAAGAAAATATCATAAAGTTTTCGAAAGCGTTTTAAAAAATCACTTCTGTTTGGCCAGGCCACACGGAAAACGTATCAACATATTCGGAACGAAATAATTCAGTTTCAAAATGTTCTAAAGAAATGCCAAACACTATTGAAGAAAATGTACTTCGTTTGAATTTCGGTATTTTTAAGAAAACTATACAGTCTAATTAAATGGCAAGTTTGTAATTAAAAAACATTGAAACTCAACAATTTTTGGCCAGTGTTTTTAAATTTGTTGGCAAAATTTACACTGACTTGGATGTGGGATTGTGAAATATTTCCAAGAACCACGAGAAATGTATTGCTGACCATTAAAGTAATGGTATATTACACGCCTCATGTTAGAAACTATAAGTCTAAGTGAGTGCTCACATGTTTTTTAGCGTTTTAGGAAAATCATGTGCGTAAGCGCCAACTGAAGAGTCCTGGAATTATGAAAGTGATAGTGCTACTATCTAGTGAGAATAAAAATAACTATTAACAACACTCTTAAGTTTGGCGAACTGTGGGTTTTCACAAAGGACTTGACAAATATATTGAGATAAGGCGATACTTATGCTCTTGAACTTTTACGATTTTTATGAGGTAGAAATGATGTAATTAAAAGTACTGGTGCTTTGTTGTCAAAAAATCATATTTATCTATATAAATATTATTGTGCTGTCTGTTGTATGTCCATATAATTACTTCGCAGGGTGCGGATGTATCGTCACTAAAATTAGTATAGATGTTTATTAGATCCACGCGAAAGTACAATAAAATTCAGTTATGTATTTTACAGCTTTTATGGGCGTTTGTACCGCTACCTCTTCCTTATGGATGGTATTTCACCAAACTTGCTATGGATGTTCATTGGCTCCATAGGGAAATTACATATAAATTTGTGGCTTCACACTGTGTATGTTGCAGATTTAATGAGCATTTGTGTGTTATTTGCGATTATATATTAGGGGAGCAACTTTTCATGTCCTAAGATAACCTATCGTTAATCATGAATTTACATAATTTCCATTTAGGGTCCGGAACTGAACCTAGTATTCAATATAATTTAAACGTTTGAGAGATAAAAAAATGGCTTTCGTTTATTGTAAACGTAATGGAGCAACAGAACGAGACATGTTTTTAATTGTAAAGAAATAAATGGTACCTTATAGATTTCAAGCAATATGTTAATTTTGAATACAAGATGGCGCCACGTCAAAAGACCTTCAAGTGACATTTTGTTTATTTCACGTAGATACTCTCAGCCATAGAATTCCATTTCAGTTTCTTTTATACCTTCTCAAAAAAATAATAAAACTTAGACGTTAATTGAACTTCAGGAGTTTTTTTTTATCAGTCAAAGACGCCAAATGTATGGTGATATCAGTCATATTTCCACTATAAAGAGAGTAGCATTTATGTTTTATCGCAACTCTGTAGAGTGGACCATCTGAAATATCAAATCTCGAATTTTAGGGGTCTATGGACTTGTAACACTAGAAAATAACTTTTGATACCCGTGGCGGGTAAAACATAATAGACTTAGATATAGCTTTGTGCTTAACTACAAACAAATCTACCAATGAGTCAGTTTTAAGGAGGGACTATGTATGTGTGTGTTTTCTTATAGCAAAGCCACATCAGGTTATTTGCTGAGTCCACCGATGTGAATCTAACCCCTGATTTTAGCGTTTTAAGTCCGTAGACCTACCGCTGTACCAGGAGGGATAAAAGTATAGCCTATTAAGGACAAACTGAACTAGATAACGTAGCACTTTTGATTCGTTAAATTCAACAGGCTCTGTGTTTGTGCCAATTATATATATATGAAAGTTTAAAACAATAATAACTCACCCCTTTTATTGTTATTAGCTGCATGTATTTACACTTTTTTTCTTAAACTAAAACTGAAAAGCTGTAAGTTGTAAAAAATTTTGTTGCACCTTCAAGTGTTTTAGTAAAAAATGTGCATTCAAAATTATGAAGTTCGCGATCTTGGGGTTTGACTGTTAAGGTTTGAACAGAAAGGCTAATCAGGTTTGATGAAACAGCAGTTAATACACAGGTTTGTTTACAACCTGTTG
This sequence comes from Tachypleus tridentatus, assembly GCF_004210375.1. Classification (NCBI taxonomy): domain Eukaryota; kingdom Metazoa; phylum Arthropoda; class Merostomata; order Xiphosura; family Limulidae; genus Tachypleus; species Tachypleus tridentatus. The sequence continues at coordinate 63,646,036 of NC_134825.1, forward strand.
AAATAATTTGCATATTCCATTATCTTGTGTCTGTGATTATCCATCTTATATTCTTAATCTTTCTAGTATTTGCAATTTAGACGATATGTGTTATTTGTAAGTACATATCTAAGGTATACTCTTTGATAGAAGCTTTATTGAATTATTATAACAGCAAGGCAGGAAATTTTAGTGTTCTAAAGAAAAGGTTCATTGATATAGTTTTTTGACTGTATTGGTAAAGCAAGAGAAAGTCCAACTCCAACAGGAACAAAATAAGCTGCTCCAAGATCGGCTACCATTTGCACACCCGAAGTAGTGAAGAAAGTTTACGAGCCTGTCGTCAACTCAAGTACATTTAGGGTTTGAGCAACAAAAGACGTCAGGTTCAAGAGCTTCTTCGAAATCATATAAAATAACAGATAATCAACTGTCACGAGTTATGTACGTGTTATCTGTATGTAACAGCACGTTAGAAATGGAACAGACCATATCGCGAAGGTCGTAATTATCACACCCAGAAGTATCGTTTCTGTTCAAAGTGTACAAGCCTCGGTTAGATGAGTGTCAATCAGCAGAAGCAAATCTTAAACCATTATTATTGTTCATTTGTACTTTCATCACAACTGTCTTCATTAAAATAGACTTACTTAACAGTTGTAGTGTGATTGTTTAGAAACTTGGTTGGGCATTTTGGTTATAAAAATTATGAGTTTGATGGTTGTTGTTAATCATTTTATGTGGTAACGCAAACATCATTATAATTCTCTTTCTCTCTCTCTAGTAATAAGAATAGAAACCATGGAAACTCGTTTTCACAGTCTGACACGTTAATAATTAGGCCACACCCAGTGAAACAATGCTTGAATAGTAATCTTATTGTACAAGTTGCATGTAAACAGTCCTACTAGAAAATCTAATCAAGGAAGAAACTGTTATTTATTTGTGTGTGTTAATACAAAAATTGCCACTAAATAAATCGAATTTCTGAACGAGTTCTTTATGAGAAAATAAGGACGAAAAACATTTTAACATCCGCTGTTATTTCTCTATTGAAAATGAAATCAAAAAAGCAAAATCCATATTTCAAAATATGGTAATACTATCTTTTTACTTCAGACTGTTATTATTTATAAAGTTACCTACCTGATTAACGTGAACAAACTGATAATGTATACAATATGCTCAAGTGACATTAAATTAAGACCACTCGTCTTCAACATGTGTAAAATAAAAGGTGTCTAACTTTTACATGATGTATCGTCTTCCCCAATGTTATCATTGCATGGTTAAACTATTGAACAACGTCAATCGAATGATCTATATCTTTAACTTTATGCCAAGTAGCACTAGTCACATTATGGTTATGTTTATGCTAAGTAGCACTTGTCACAATTTGGTTACGTTTATGTACGGTTATGTTTATGCCAAGTAGCACTAGTCACAGTATAGTTATGTTTATACCAAGTAGCTCTAGTCACAGTATAGTTATGTTTATGCGAAGGAACACTAGTCACAGTGTGGTTATCAAAGAAAGAAAGTGTTACTGGCCGGTAGTTGACCACATATTTGAAGGCGGTTGTGTAATTGAGTGTAGGAACATAGAGGGCGTGCTTATATGTTTGATTATACTCATTAATATGGGTCTAAAGGTGTTCCTTTGTATTGGTTTATTTTGGGCTTGAGTTGTTGTAAAGTAAGGCTTCTTTAATTTTGCGTTTGTTTATGTTTGTTTCTTTATTTAGTATTTGGGTGTTTTCTATGGTTATGTTGTATTTATTTGATTTGCAGTGTTCGAAAACGCGTAAAGGTGACTTTTTGTGTTCTTTGAAACTAAATAAACAAACATAAACAAACACAAAATTAAAGAAGCCAAACTTATATAACAACTTAAGCCCAAAGTAAACCAATACAAAAGAACACCTTTATACCTATATTAATAAATATATTCAACATCTAAGCACGCCCTCTACATTCCTACACTTAATTACACGACCACCTTCAAACATGTAGACAGTGTGGTCATGTTTATGCCAAGTAGCACTAGTGACTGTATGGTTAAGCACAATAAAGCTACACCATCACGAAATCAGTTTCATGTACAAAGTATAAATTTATAATCTTTCTTTAAATGAGTATATATTTTTTCTAAACAACTCAAAGAATTATAAAAAATCCAGTAATTTAAAACCAGTAGTGATCTAGTTAAAATTCAATGACTGGACCGAGTTTCAGCTCCTAACTCATTTGTTTTTAAATCATTAAATTTAGAACCTAAAGACAAAAATAAGAATATAAAAATACATTTTCATGCTCAGTAATTGGAAGTTTTGTTTCTTGTCTAACGATAACCGTAGTATTACCTTCATAAGATATAATTAAAAATTTTATACAAGCAGTAATAAAAAAGGGAAAATTCCTCGTATTATAAATAGAGCGACATCTGCTAAGAAAATGTTTCTACTGTCGTCATTGGGAAGGTTACATTGAAGCATAAAGTTAGTTCTATACGTAAAAGCACAACTGTATATACGTAAAATGAAGCATTACAATATTGAGTTTCGCGTGTTTGGTTTACTAAGCCATTAAATTCAGAAACAAAAAGAACATTCTACAAGACTGACATTAATTCGACCCAAAGCCTTTTCGAAGCTAAGGTTAACTGGAGTTGTATTTTTTCAGTTTTGGAATTAGTAATAGCTAAAATGCCACAAATGTGAACATTATCAAATTATATTATGCTGCTTTGCCAACTATTTTACACGTCTCGAACTCAAGCAGAGCTTCGTGTATATATTTTTTATTCGACTGGTAATTTACGTTGGCAAATTTGTTATGATAAAAAAATAGTGTAATCGCCCTCTCCCAGTTATATACAATATGTATAAGTAAGATCACACGTTTTAGAACTTGTCTGTTGAATCGACGCAGTTTTCCATTTTGTTTTCTTTTTACTTGCTTGTTTTTTTAATTCCACTCAAAGCTACTCGAGGGCTATCTGTGCTAGCCATCACCACCCACCAACAACTCTTGGGTTACTCTTTTACCAACGAATAGTGGGATTGTCACATTATAACGCCCCAACGGCTGGAAGTGAGAGCACGTTTGGTGCAACGGGGATTCAAACCCGCGACCCTCGGATTAAGAGTCGTAAGCCTTAACATGCTTGGCCATGTCGGGCCCGCTTTCATTTTCAACAAATTCTTAAACAGTGTTCATAAGGGACGATATAAATATTTGCAGGACTTAAGGTACCACTCTGATGACATCTCACAAATCTACGACTTTTGGTTTTCAAAGTTAGCTCGTCAGTATCTATTTCGTCACTCAATTTACTGTGTATTTTTGTCTGATAATTTTGATAAATCTAAAAAAATAGATCCACCTTACTTTACGTATTCATATTTACAGTAAATATTTTCTAACAATTTATTGTAATTTTATTAACTTTCTCAACTATAATTCCATCATCATTTTCCCAACTACTGAAAAATAAAAAGGTATGGCTATCATGCTACAGTTTGTAGTAAACAAAATTTAAAATGAGAAACCACAGCTACATTTCACGGAACAAAAGACTAAAGAAACATAACACTTGAGAAACAAAAATAGCACTTGGGACACACAGAAACATAACACTAGGAACACATAGAAAGTACAGTTGGTACTAAAAGAAATTTCTCAAAATATACTGAATGTGTAAACTTGTCCGTATCACCTTTAATTTATCTGGACACATTTTCACTTATGTACTAAAACTTTTGTTTTGGTATGTTATTGAAATTAGTTTCATCTCTATACCATATTCACTTACGTTTAGCGACTTGAGGTTCTTCGATCACGACAATTACGAGTTGTGTTTTCACGTTTACATAAAATTAAAAAATATATATTAATAAGAGTTAAAGATAAACCTGAGCATTGCTAGAAAAACATTATCTTCACTTAGTGTTGTTTTATGTGCATATCACAACAGGAAACTATTAAATCGTTAACATGTTAATATGGTACAAAACCTTGAAAAACACACACACAAAAGATAACTTCACGAAATGTGCTTCATGATCCTCGTGGTGTAATTTACGAAAATATTTTGTTAAAAACTTCTCGTTTAACAACAGATTCGCTCTAAAAATTACGTTTATTAATATTAACATGCGAAAAACCATACTTCAGGAGTTTTGTACACATTTAAGTGTATAACAGGTCCACATTATTATAAGTATCTTTATTTTATATTTTCAGAAAGATATCATGGTGTCATCCTCGGTACTTGGTGCCGCCACTGGTGTTGGTTTGGCTTTGTTGTTTGGTCTGACTCTTGTCATTTACCGATATTACCGGTATAACCGAGGCAACAAGGGCTCTTTCTTTTCAGCGCCATCTATCGGTAACAGTGGCTGTGAACGGCGCAGGAAGGTGCTCGTGTTCAACAGCGGGATTGCATCAAACTCGATTGGTCCGCAACAGGTAAGGTTTTACTTACAACAGCTAGTGATTTATTTTTTTTATCTTTCTTTTTTTAATTTTCACGAAATTTGACAAATTTAATTGCCTGTTTTGAATATAATCTGGAAATTAATACTTCGAAGAAAACTGTTATCATTATAGCAAGTTAGCTAGCTGCCTTAGTTTCGTAATAGATTTTATTCTCGAATGAAGCTGTTTGTATGCTATTTGTAACGAGTCTAGAAGGTAGCTTTTCCATCAGCCTGTTACACAGACACACACTATAAAAGAGACTAGTCGTCATGTTGTCATGGTAGCAAGATGTTTCCTTCAATCTGCAGACAAGATTCAGGGTGTGATAAGGTAGAATAAGTTAACAGAAGATAGCTACCAGAATAGTTTGTGATCGAAGTTCTACAAAGTATCTTTAAAACAAACACGCGCACTTAAGAATTTTCTTTTCTAAATATGTTTATGCTAAAGACGATATAGTATAAAATATTATAGAAAATTAACATTTCTGAGAGAAATGTTTCTTCAGCTAAATACGTAAAGTTCTAGATCAGTGGTTCCCAACCAGAGGTGCTCGCATCCCTTGGGGGTGCGAGATAACATTTCAGTTTCTTTTTTTTATATTAAGGGTACTGTCCTAAATAAATAATTACTGTGAGAGGTGCGAGAACATATTAAATTTTTTAGGGGTGCGGACCATAAGAAAGGTTGGAAACCACTGTTCTAGATATTTGGTAACTTTCAACAAAGCATCTCTTTTAACCTTGTTTATGGGCTCTAGAACACTCTTAAAGAACAAACACAATATTCGTACACCAAATATCTTGTTTATTGTTTATCAAAACTAAACAAGTTAAAAACTTGGTTAACAGGTTGTCTCAAAACCAAGATTAGTTAATCTTCGGACTGACATATAGGTTAGCAGCGAAAGATAAGCATAAAATGTAAGTGTTAAATGTGTTAAATAAAAATAAAACCTAAGTGTTAGCAATGTTGTTAAGATTTAAGCATTATTAGTTTTAGTAGCTTAGGGTCAGTCAAAAGTTATTAGTATACTGGTATTCTTAATATCCAATTATGAGATATATTATTGATATATATATATATATATATACATATTTCTATAAGAATTCGCTGAACTTAAAATCTATACTATTAGTTATTAACAGGATACATGTTTGTGGGAATTCTACAGAATATAAATTATGAGGGGTGAAGTCCGATTATTTTCAAGAGAAGAAGGGTCATAAATGAATCCTCATTGATCAGGCATCTAATATTAGACGTTAGAAAATATGGGAATTCTTAGAAAAGAAGAGTCATCAGTGAATCCCACTGCTTCGCCATCTAATATGGGAATTCTTAAAGAAAAGAAGAGTCATCAGTGAATTTCCACTGAATAGGCATCAAATATGGGAATTCTTAGAAAAGAAGGGTCATCAGTGAATCCCCACTGCTTCGGCATCTAATATGAGAATTCTTAGAGAAAAGTGGTCATCAGTTAATCCCCAATGCTTCGCCATCTAATATGGGAATTCTTAGAGAAGAAGGGTCATCAGTTAATCCCCAATGCTTCGCCATCTAATATGAGAATTCTTAGAGCAAAAGGGTCATCAATGAATCCCCACTAATTAGGCATCAAATATGAGAATTCTTAGAGAAGAAGGGTCATCAGTTAATCCCCAATGCTTCGCCATCTAATATGGGAATTCTTAGAAAAGAAGAGTCATCAGTGAATTCCAATTGATTAGGCATCCAATATGGGATTTCTTAGAGAAGAAGGGTCATCAGTTAATCCCCAATGCTTCGCCATCTAATATGGGAATTCTTAGAGATGAAGGGTCATCAGTTAATCCCCAATGCTTTGCCATCTAATATGGGAATTCTTAGAGAAGAAGGGTCATCAGTTAATCCCCAATGCTTCGCCATCTAATATGAGAATTCTTAGAGCAAAGGGTCAGGGCATCAAATATGAGAATTCTTAGAGAAGAAGGGTCATCAGTTAATCCCCAATGCTTCGCCATCTAATATGAGAATTCTTAGAGAAAAAGGGTCATCAATGAATCCCCACTGATTCGCCACCTGGTTTAAGAAAGTTTTGATCCCGTATGTGTTAAAATCAAACACTAAGTTAAATGAAATGCAAAGATGGAAGCAGCTTTTCCTTGTCATTTTACTCTGACTTAACTCTTTTTTTCTTAGTATTGATTGGTTTCATACTAGTCACAAAACATAAATTCTTTCAAATCCTTTGTTATAACATTGGTTGAGCTCACGTCTTCTTTTACAATAACGATTGTTTTCATACTTTGTTCAATAACACTGGTTGAACTCCTGATTTGTCTGATAAAACTGCTTAAACTTACTTCGGGTCAATAATTTTGATTCGTCTTACATATTATTTCAATAACACTGACATCCTTTACATAACAGTAGTTTGACTCATCTTGAGACTAATTGGTCTCTAACATTATAGCAATAATTTTATGGCACATTTTATCATAAAGTAGTTGGTTTTTCTCTTTTGTCATAAGACTGATTTGTCTGATACCTGATGTATTCATACATTATACCACAATTCTGATTTGTCTTTTACGTTAGTGCATCAGTTTGACTCATATCTTACGACAGAACACTGGTTGGTCGACAACTGTTCCTACTACACTGGTTGGACTCAAACGTGTTCAAAAACTACTGCTTGAAGTCGTACTTCGTCTTTACTATATCGATTGTAGAGAATATTGATCGTTCTCGTTATCCATTCACATATCATCGATTGTATTTTTAACCTGTTCTCCAAACACTGATTTGCCTAACATTTTGTCTTCAGAACATTCGTTGCTTAGCGTTTTCCATCCACCTGTAGGGTTTTCGCTATGTTATATAAAAAGGTACTTTACTGTTGATAGTGCAAGGATTTTGATTCTGGATTGATTCATCATAAAGAAAAAGTCCCCCGCTTCTACAGCGGTAAGTATACGGGTTTACAACGCTAAAATCAGGGGTTCGATTTCCCTCGGTGGACTCAGTAGCTAGCCCGATGTGGCTTTTCTCTAAGAAAACACAGCACACACCCATAAAGAAAATTAAACACGTATACGCGTTGTTCTCAATAAGCATAATGAACATTACTTTACAAATCCGCATAAGTCTCGTGAAATTTTTATGCGTATCCACATTAATTATACTACGCCTCTCCAGTGGCACAGCGATATGTCTGCGGACTTACAAGGCTAGCATCCGGCTATCGTTACTCGTGGGACTTACCTACAAATACGTAAACAAATAAACCATGGTTTGTAACCCTAATGAACGTAGAAGAACGAAAAACTTAGTTGAGTAAATAATTTTTAATTATCTGTGAAAACTGTTATTATTATTCGTTTTTCTTTAACTTTACTGACAAAATCTCTACATCCTTTTAGTACGCATTACAAATTCTGGAAAAAACCTTTTAGACGGTTTTCTTACTGCTTGTCTAAACTTTGATTTTTTAATAATAAAAAGAAAGAAAAATCGTGAATGCTCAAATCTGAGAAGTAAAGATAAGCAATTTTTATTCCTCCATGTGCCGTCTGAAAATGTATTGGCATTTGTCAACACGTCCAGAACTAATCACGATTGTTTATTATTCTAGTGCACAGCTCGGAACTGGAAATACTAGTAACATGTATAGTTTAGGGGCTGTAATATGAAGTATTCTTAATTCTCATATATACTACTGCATCATGTAGGTAAACAGAAGTATAGGTAGAGTATCATAGCAATTAATAATTTAAATATTATCCTCAAGATAAGAGTATTATCCTACTGTTATGACCTACAAGTTATGTCCTCGGTTTATGAATGTCGTGAGTTCGTGTTATGTTGCTATAGGACTATCAAAAGTCACTTAGTAGGCAAGAGATAATTAGCCAGTTACAACGTAGATTTAATCACTTATTCCTGTATTCACAGTAGGAGAGAGAAAGCTAGTGCGACGTCAGAAGGCTTTATAAATAAACTGGTCGTTTCTGAGACAGGTAATCGATGAACAGGACTGTATCGCTAACTGTTATCGTTCGCAGACTTCTTCATAACATTGTTCTATATAAGATTTTTCCCTACTTCATGGATGACGCGTTTGTTTAGCACCTGCAACTCAACAGGTTTAACTTCAATTTATTTGTATCTACACACAATAAAGTTTTTGATAATACAGTTAAACGTTGTAATTATATAGTAGTGAACGTCATTCAATGGGTTCAGTTAAATGTTGTGTTTATATAGTAGGCTACGTCGTTCTGTGGTACAGTTAAATGTTGTGTTTATATAGTAGGCTACGTTTCTGTGGTACAGTTAAATGTGTTTATATAGTAGGCTACGTCGTTCTGTGGTACAGTTAAATGTTGTGTTTATATAGTAGGCTACGTTGTTCTGTGGTACAGTTAAATGTTGTGTTTACATAGCAGGCTACGTTGTTCTGTGGTATAGTTAGGCGTTGTGTTTATATAGTAGGATGCGTTTTTCTGTGGTACAGTTAAATGTTGTGTTTATATAGTAAGCTACGTTGTTCTTTGGTACAGTTAAATGTTGTTTTTATGTAGTAGGCAATGTCGACCTATGGTACAGTTAAATGTGTTTATACAGTAGGCTGTACTATTTTGTGGTACTTTGAAATTGTATATTTATGTTGTAGGTTACGCGATATAAATGTGGTACCATTAAATTTTATATTTACACAGTCGACTATATTATACTGTGTCACCGTTAAATGTTGTGTTTATAAAGCTGTTCTGCTATAGTGTTTCATTCCATCAAATATTGTTTTTTATAAAGCCGGTCTGCTGAAATGTGTTTATATACTTAATATATTTTAGTGTTTTCTCTTATTGAGCCGTCTGTTTATACAGGTAGTCTGATTTAATGTGTTTCCATCAATTACCGTGTTTATAGAAGTAGTTGTTGTTTTTTTAAGTGTGGACCAATCAAATACTATTTTGATACAGGCTGTCTGCTTTAGTTTGAGCAGATTTTTTTTTTTACTTATCAAGACATCTAATATTGTGTTTCTTCTGTTAGTATGCCCAAGTGCATGTTCCGTTACATATTGTGTTTGTGCAGGTGTTGTTAATTTTTGTGTGGTTACATTGTGTGTCTATTATTTTTTGTGTGTAGCTTTTAATGTGTCTGCCAATCTAATATAGAGTTTATTCAATTAGTTTGCTTTAGTTTATGGTTCTGTTGATCGCTTATACAAGCAGATCTAGTTTATTCGGCTGTCTCAAAAATAACTCATTTCTAGAATCTATGTTACAGTACAGATGGCAGGTGATGTCGTATGTCTATCAACTGTGAAAAACAATCCAAGATGAAACTAGTTAATTAATAAGACTTCCTCCTATCGTCCAGTTCAACTGATAACTTCTGATATCAAACGAAAAGTCTTTTCGGCAATGCTTTGTGGAAAACAACAGACTGATCCGAACTGCCATGGGAACATTTGCATTTTTATTATATTTAACACAAATGTTAAGTCCATGTGCACGTGGTAAATGGCTAAATTTGATGATTATCAACCTATCGACATTTTGTTTTATAAAATGTTTAAATTCAATATGTAATTTCTGAAAGCCCTTAGTAACAGAAATATTAATATAAGCACCTGATGACGTATTTACTGGGGTCCCGGCATAGCTAAATCGTTAAAGCACTTGACTCCTAATCTCAGGGGCGCGGGTTCGAATCTTCGTCACCAAACATGCTCGCCCTTTCAGCCATGGGGTGTTATATGAGACGGTCAGTCCCACTATTCGCTGGTAAAAGAGTAGCCCAAGAGTTAGCAGTGGGTGGTGATGACTAGCTGCCTTCCCTCTAGTCTTACACTGCTAAACTAAAGCTGGGGGTCCCGGCATAGCTAAATCGTTAAAGCACTTGACTCCTAATCTGAGGGGCGCGGGTTCGAATCTTCGTCACCAAACATGCTGCCCTTTCAGCCATGGGGTGTTATATGAGACGGTCAGTCCCACTATTCGCTGGTAAAAGAGTAGCCCAAGAGTTAGCAGTGGGTGGTGATGACTAGCTGCCTTCCCTCTAGTCTTACACTGCTAAACTAAAGCTGGCTAGCGTAGATAGTCCTCGTGTAGCTTTGCGGGCGTTACTCAAAACAAACCACACCTATTTATTAGGGATCGTTAATACTGACAAAAACATACCCGTTAATAAATGACATATTTGCAAAATTTTTTATTGTTTTTTTCCACAGTTATGTAATTATGGAGTTTCACCAAGTAGCCACGGTTTTAAATATAATTTCACAAAGGTTCTATGCTTGTTACTAGCATATGGCAAGACGTATAAGTATAAATATTTGCATCTTATATTGTTAAAGCTAGCATGGTTGTCACCTAATGTTGTAAAGGTAAATAATCAGAATAAACTCGCATGTAATTAATTAATTCCCATATTAATTACTAGCTGAATTTTGGAACAACAGTAAGCTATACCATCGTAACTTGGAAAGAAGTAGTCTTCATAATTTAGAATGTATACTTATATCGGTATTATAACCTTGTTCCTATGAACAAGTATTCTTATATCTATCATGTTCATCTGACCACATCATGATGTTATAGAAAGCAGGATTGAAACTTTGAATTTCGTGAATATCGACTGAACATTTCTATCTGTATGCCTAATGTGTTTGTAATGAAAATAATATTTCTAACGTGTTTACCTTAAAAATATGTTAAAACCTATAATGCGCATATCCAATCTAATCATTTATCAAGTCATAAGAAATGTTTGTTAAATACCCTGGCTACAAACTTCCTTCTATTTCTATGTTTTTTTCGAGCGATTAATTATTGAAACATGTATCATTCAAGGAGTTTAGTTTATTAAAGTTACGTGTTTAAAACATCTTATCACACAACCGATTGACTGGAATTAAGCACAAAGCTACACAATAGGCTATCTTTGCTCTCTCACCACGGGTATCGAAACCCAATTTCTAGCTGTGTGAGTCCGCAGACATACCACAGTGCTTGCTACTTGGGGGCGAAAACACTATTTGCGGGGAATTAAACCCTCGACTTTCGTGTTATAACTGGCCTGGCATGACCAAGCGCGTAAGGCGTGCGACTCGTAATCCGAGGGTCGCGGGTTCGAGCCCGCGTCGCGCTAAACATGCTCGCCCTCCCAGCCGTGGGGGTGTATAATGTGACGGTCAATCCCACTATTCATTGGTAAAAGAGTAGCCCAAGAGTTGGCGGTGGGTGGTGATGAATAGCTGCCTTCCCTCTAGTCTTACACTGCTAAATTAGGGACAGCTAGCTCAGATAGCCCTCGTGTAGCTTTGTGCGAAATTCCAAAACAAACAAACAATCGTGTTATAAGTCCGTGAACTTGCCATCAGATCGATACTTATTAAAGTTGTTTAGAAAAGGCCCCAAATTATTTATCCTTTGTTCTTTTTTGTTTAAGTAAAGTAAAAGTAACAGTTAAGAAGCTCTACAAAATCGTTAATAGGATAGACGTCAGGCTTTCTGAGCGCTTTTACTTTCGTGAACGGTTAACATCCTCTGGACCTGCGACCACGGGTACTGGTAGTGTGCGCGTTATCTCTCGCTACGTGGACGTACTTAACGTCATCTTCTGTTCATGAATGCACTTGAAGCCCAAAATGTTGTCTTAGTCTTTTGATACATTTTTTGAGGTATTACAGTCGTTTCTTTGTGTTAGAGTTTTATTAGTTGGAAAAGTAGATAGTAATGACGCCATTTCTTTGTCATTCTTCGTGTTTGTACATACACGAAGAAAAGGCTTAACAGGGCTAGTAAGGTCGCATAGTCACTGCTACCACTTTATTCAGACCCTGTTGCTTTCAATAGCTACTTAGGCCTACGTATAAGATGCAGAGAAATAGCGGCAAGTCTAGTGCACATTGTTTCTGTTAAATATTTATGATTGTTATGGTTTTATTGCAATCGTCCTTGGTATACTAATTATTTTATTAGCCAACCTGATACTTCAGTCCACTGACTAAAGGCATCCGCTTTAACTGGTAATTTAGTCTATTAACTGAGAAGGTTTGTTTCAACTGGTAGTTCAACTTACAAATTGAACAGATTAGCTTCAACTGGTACTCATGTCTATTGATTGAGAAGGTTTGTTTCAACTGGTACTTCGGCTTATCAACTGAAGAGATTAGCTTCATCTGGTACTCCTGTCTATTAACTGAAGGTATCCGCTTCAACATCCTTGCTACAGCTAGCATGAAATTCAGAAGTCTTGTATGATACTAGTTCCCTAACAAGATCAAGTACCTTGTGTATTGATTTACAACAGTACTCTGAGTCGATGAAACAGTTCACAATTTTTAAACGATGTTTCAGAACTTTTCGTGTGTTAATTAAATCACAAAGGTGTTGAGTGCCTTCAACAGTTTAGAGGTTAAACAGAGATTATGATGACACCAAAACGTCACTCAAAAGACGGGTGTATAACAGTATGGAAGGAAGTGATTATGAGGGTAAGTTTCGATATAACATCCCTGATTAATTCTTTTGAAGTTTTAAGTTGCATATATACTGAAATTTTAATATATTGAACACCAACTGATAATTTAGACATGTAGAGTTTGGTTCTCATATCTTAGTAGCTTAGAGTTTAAATTGGTAGAAAGGTTCGTATGTATCATTGTTTTTTTATTACTTCTGTTTCTAGCCATTTGTTATTTTGTATTTTTTTGGTATTTCTCTTCTGAACAGCCATTTACTCAAAATGTTCTATATTACTGGAAGTTAGGAGTTTATGATTAGTTTTCTCTTTTGATTATATTTTTTATTTTATCATAATTAATAACCAGTTAAATGCGTTTCGTCTTCAAATACTCTTCTTTCACCTTAAAACTCGATAACCTTTTCTTAAAACATTTTTACGTAGTTGATGAGAAACGTCACTCAAAGTTATGATACTTTATTCAAACTTCATGAATACAGAAAACAGAATATTGTTACTGTATAAACATTTTATTAACACTTCCAGTTATATGTGGTGTCACAATAATATAAACAACCTTCTATTGTTCAGTTCAAGCATTTATGTATTTTCAAGTAGTTTTCACATGGTTTACGTAGTTAAGTGTTATAAAAATATACAAATACTTCCTGGTTTCGCATTCATTGCTTACTGTATTAAATTTCGTGTATTCGATACTCACCTAAACAACTCTTATTTTAATCATTTCGTATTGCTTTTGTCAATGTTTTCATCAAACAATCTCACTACTCTACGATTAAACACTTAATGATAGAAAACTATCAATTTATCAAAAATGAATGTTTTGAAAGCCTGATTTAATATCCCTTTCAAATTTCTGTTGTTATATGGGTACAGAGGCACCGAAATGCTTAAAATATGTATTTCAACTATTTCAATTGAACTTTAGAGTTGTATCTTGTAAGGTTACTTCTGTTTCATTTAATGGGGTTTTGTGGATCCAAACTATTCAGAAGTGTGGCCGTTGACTTACTATCAGTGGCGAATATAAGGTTGTGTGGGCCTAGGGGCTAATTATTTTTGTAGGCCCTACATCCCAGATAATTTTACATAGAATAAAATTATCAATAGGCTCCTCATTAAGACCAGAGGTCCTGGGGCTGAGCCCCCTGTAGCCCTACCAAAATACGCCACTGCTTATTACTTCTTAGGAAGTTAAAAACTTCAAAGAATAACACTTTTTTTTTTGCTGGAGATTATTATTTTAAGGCCAGTTTTATTTTGGACAGTACAAAACATATCATAAATTTTTAACACCAGCTCTTAACTTTTGTGAGACATTGGCACAAGTACTGGTAACTATCAATCTTTGTTTCATGTTGCTGGTAATGATGATGAATTATGAGTGTTTCATGCCCCAACAGTGTTCGTATTCTTCTATGGTTCTATATTTCATCAAAAACAGTGATCTTTCTACCACACACAGAGTCAATTTATCAAAATCTCATCTACAAGTAGCTCTTTTTTTGTTGTGTAGTATTTGTATTCAAGAGCTATAATAACTGTAACTGTAGTAACACTGCTCTGATTCCACTATCACTAGCATCAGTTTCTGGCAAGGTGCTAAACTATCACTAGCATCAGTTTCAAGCAAAGTGCTAAACTATCACTAGCATCAGTTTCAAGCAAAGTGCTAAACTATCACTAGCATCAGTTTCTGGCAAGGTGCTAAACTATCACTAGCATCAGTTTCTGGCAAGGTGCTAAACTATCACTAGCATCAGTTTCTGGCTAGGTGCTAAACTATCACTAGCATCAATTCCTGGCTAGGTGCTAAACTATCAAAAGGTATTTGTAGATTTAATTTTCCAGTGATAGTTTCAAAACCACGTTCAATTTATTTCGATACAATGGTGCTGAGCTATTTAGTAGAATGTTCTACTAATCTGTTTCGAAGGGTATCTTGTTAAATTATTTGGAAGAATGTTCTGCTAAGGTTTTTCAAAAGTGTCTTATTAAGTTATTTGGAAAAATTGTCCTTCTGAGCTGTTTGAAAGATTGTCCTTATGAGTTCTCTGGTAAAAATATTAGTTGCACTCTTGTTATTTTTAATACCTTCACATATACATTTAATCAAAACAGCTTTTCATGAAATGAGAATTGCATTTTCAGGTATACTTCTTTATTGCTAAACACGTTAATAATACAATATAGAATAGTTACGAAGAAACTGAAAGATGTTTATTATAATACGAGTATGATAAAAGTTGGACTTTTAAGTACTTGTAAGTGGAGTAAGTTCTGACAGTATTTCAATTCAGTAATTACAAAATTTCTTTTAGAGTACATAATTCAAACACCCTGTCTGTTCTTTTCATAGATAAAGCTTATCACAGATTCACTTCTTTCATATTTTAACTGCATTTGTAATTAATATGTCATAATGTATTAAAAATGCTGCCTTTTATTTTGTATATGAGTTTGATTAAACATTATAATTGTCGCTAGCTTTCTACGCGTTAAGATTAAATTGATAGTGTTAACTTAGAATTAAACAATAACATGAAATAAATATTGTTAAAACGTCACTGTCAAAGCAAAGAACAAATGCCTTCCTCAAATTTAATATAGAATGATGAAAGTGGCAAAAATGTCAACCCAGAAGCACGTAAACGATTATCGGATACTGGTTTGTTTGTTTGTTTTTTTGAATTTCACGCAAAGCTACTCGAGGGCTATCTGCGCTAGGCGTCCGTAATTTAGCAGTGCAAGACTAAAGGGAAGGCAGCTAGTCATTACCACCCACCGCCAACTCTTGGGCTACTCTTTTACCAACGAATAATGGGATTGACCATCACTTATAACGCCCCAACGGCTGGAAGGGCAAGCATGATTTTGTGCGACGGGGATTCGAACCCGCGACCCTTAGATTACGAGTCGAACGCCTTAACCCACCTGGGCATGCCGGACCTCGGATCCTGGAGTTCAAGATAATTGTCGGCGGATAAACAATAGTATTTGGTACTACAAAATATTATACTGAAAAGTAAGATGAAAAACAATGGATCATGTAATTTTTTTTTCATATTATATTTAAAGTAACCCTCGAAGCATGTAATTTCTAGTTTATACAATAATATACGATTTTCCTTCAATATCTGTACCAAAATTAAAATGAAAGAATATTGCTGTTTAGCTTTATTCTTTCTCTAACTTTACGTAAGCATTTTGCCATTCTGAAACAGAACACTAACTATCATAGGTGTAGCACATCAATAGAACAGAGTTTTTAGTAGGTTTATTACACTGGTCACCCAAATGATGATGTGGAAATTCAAAACTAAACAAACACAAAAACAACTGAATAACTCCTTGTTTAATAAACCCGGAACAGCATTGAGTCCGTAATCTGGTGTTGATTTAATTATTGAAATAAAGTAAATTGTAAATGATATATCATTAACGACAACGTTTTTATTATGTGTTAAACATGCTTACGCTCACTGGCTTAGATAAATATTTGTTATTAGAAAATCTATTGACGTAAAAATACCCATTTTCAAGCTGTCTTTTAAGCGTGTCCACACGTGTCTAATAATTACACCTGGAAAAAAGCAGCTTGTAGCTGTTTTTAAGTCGTTGAAATTTAGATGTAAAATTTAAACGAATTCGCTATCGTAAAATATGATTCGTTTGAAAATAATTTTGCTTTTGTTTGTGGGTTTTATACGTTGTTGTGTACGTAAGTATATGTATGTGTGTATATACATATATATATGGATATACTGACTTTGTGGTACAAATTATACTTATACATTAATAAATAGCTTTGTTATCTGTCATCTTCGTATCCGGAAAATTTTGTAACCGGAAATTTTGATGTCTCCAAATGCAAATGGTGATTGCAACTAAGTGGCGCTGCAGTAGCTTTGTTTATGTTATTCACCACTAGGAAGCTTTTATTGTAGACTGCTTGTATAGCGATTCATTTTTAATATACTGTACTTAGTGTTTTTTCTTTGTACAGTTAAAGATTTTCTACAACATTCGTTATTGTCTAAAACTGTTATCGTTATCGATAATGTAGAAATACATTTTGCCATAAAATATAAGGTAAAGCTTTTGTAATCGGAATTTTCGCCTATCCAGCAGATGATGAATAAAAAAGTGTTTATTGTATACCTGTTACCTAACCCTTGGAAATCAAACATTTATTCTTATGAGTACTTTCTGGAGCAATGATATGGTCTACCGTTTGATCTTGGGTCTGGTTGAGAGTTACTAAAAAGAAATTGACATTAAATATCTGTTAACAATTTTTTCATAATTCAAACAAATAATTTTATGATTATTTTAAAGCAAAAATGAAACTACTTAAACTTTAAATTTAGGTTCAGGTGACTGTTACTAAAAATGGTATCTTACATCTATTAGAAAATGTTCCGAAATAAAATATCTGTTTTTGTAACTTTCTTAAGCGATACTGAAAGTGTCTAAATTTTAAACTTAGGTCTAGCTGACTGTCACAAAACAAGAGGTAATCCTCAATAACCATAGCAGGATTAGAGTAATTTAATCTAAGATATCTTCCCCCCTTTTTATTAGCAATATGTTTGGCTTTCTCAGTAGCACAGCTATGTGTCTTAGAACTTTCAATGCTTTAATCCGGGTTTTAATACCCGTGGTGAACAGAGTGCAGGTAGCTCATCGTGCAGCTTTGTGCTTAACTGCAAACAAAGATATATTTTGTGCACCACCAATACCAAGCGTGGGGTGCACGTGTACCTCAACCAGTTTTATTATTCATCAATATCTCTACCAGTCTCCTTCAAATTCAAATTATTTTAGGTAGAAGTTAGGTAAATTAATCTATAAAACGTTGAGCGTGATCAAATGAATTAATCGAAAGGGTTTGACCTCTTGAGTCTAAAATATTGAATATATTTCAAATCGGTCAAGAAATGACGGGGCTATGAACCAAAAGTGTGTACTTGAAAGTAATAACTTAATGTCATTCAATATATCAGGAATCGAACACCTAATTTTGCAGTTATCTTCCTGAATGATAGTATCTAAACTTTAAACTTAGGTTCAGCGGATTGATATCGTGTTTCCAGTGGCAACAAAGCTTACAGAAATGATTATGTTATTCCTCCTTTTCGTTGCTATGGGTTTCTATGGTGAGTTCCAACACGTGGTTGATTATATACTGCAGCATCATTGATTTTCTGTATGACGCAGTAGGAGACTGGGAATGGGTGATATACCCACTCAAATTATGATTAATAGAGATAGATAAAACTATAACGTTAGAGACTTGTGTTCATATAATTAACTAGCACCCGAAACGCTTGGTTGAACAGCGGCTTTATTCAAATATTGGTTCGGTGGCACCATCATTATATATAATTTATGAATAAAGTAGAAACAGCAACAGTTTTATTTTAGTGAACGTATAAGCCAGTGTGAAGTTTACAAACAACACTTTCCATTAGTTTTCAGTTTCTGTTTGTAAATGATACATCACAAAACCACTTAGATGCTAATATGCGAAAAATATACACCTGAAAAGCGAGAATCTAATATTAGCAACACAATTCGATGCTATTCGAAATAGGCCTGGCATGGCCTAGCGCGTTAAGGCGTGCGCTTCGTAATCTGAGGGTCGCGGGTTCGCGCCCGAATCGCGCCAAACATGCTCGCCCTCTCAGCCGTGGGGGCGTTATAATGTTACGGTCAATCCCACCTTTCGTTGGTAAAAGAGTAGCCCAAGAGTTGGCGGTGGGTGGTGATGACTAGCTGCCTTCTCTCTAGTCTTACACTGCTAAATTAGGGACGGCTAGCACAGATAGCCCTCGAGTAGCTTTGTGCGAAATTCCAAAACAAACAAACAAAGCTATTCGAAATAATTTAACATTAAACGTTAAACTATGATCCATCACGCTGTGCCCTTGTTTTACGAACAAACCTCATGTTACACAGTTAATTATAAATATGTTTTGATATATAGGGATGATTATGTTAATGATACATATTTTCAAGGAGTGACAATTTTGAAGGAGCTTGAGTTTAATTACTTATACCAATCTGTTATGAATGTTTGCCATCAATTCATAAATCACAGAGCGAGAGAAAACCATCATCCCATATTGTTTTAATCTCACGTAAACCGTTACTTGTAAGATAAGTTATATTCTATAGAAATTATTGGTATTATATTAATATACTTCTTGTCCAGTTCAAACTTGACTTCACTTCCATATGTTACAGAATTTCCTAATTCTTCTAATGCACTGTCTGAAGTTTTCATTGGTTCAAAATTTATGCGACTTTTTTTGTTTTGGGAATTTTGCGCAAAATTACAAAAAAGATTATATGCGCATAGCTGTCCTAATTTTGAGCTGATAAACTGAAAAGAGGACAGCTAGTAAAAAACGTCGTCACTCTTGTAACACCTTTCGGATCCCAGAGTGTACAACATGTTTCTGTGCTAATAATATTGAATAACGAACTTTAGAATTCAAAGTCCGAACACGATAACCATTAGACCACGCATGATCTGAGTGAGACGCGCACCTTAACGTCTACAGATGTGAATTAGACCTACTGCAGACATTTTAAAACACGTAATTAAAAAAATACTGCATGTTCCGAAACAAGAAACCAAAATCAAGGACTTCAGAAAAAAAGAGTACTTTTATATGTTAAAAGTGTATACTCATCACCTAAGCCCCAAAGGTATCACAAAACATAAAGTGAATCTAGAAGTACGGACTTTTAAGTCTAAGACTTCATTATGTAGTAAGGCTTACCGCGATCAAATGATTAAATTTCGGATTGTAGAACTGAGGAACCATGGTGCCCCTCGTGTTAGCGCCAAAAAAATAAAGGAGTCTCCACTTTATCGAGCCATGGATATTCTGCAAGAGACACAGACAAATCCCTCTATTCGATCAAACAAGATTAGCCTAAAAGTTGGCAGTGGGTGCTGTTGTCCAGCTGTTATGCTTGAGTTCAGAGTTTCTCAGATAGCCTTTTGTGCAAGACTTTCACAAAAGTTTGAAACAAGCTAACAAAGTTTACGAAAGCACGTTACAAATAATATTAGGAAAACAGTTTAAATTATCTATTGTTTTTTACTACTCTAGACATTACAGTTTTAGTGTGGGATATTTGTATTCTTTTATAACCAAGCGTTGTTGCTCACAACAGTTGTTAGAGGGTGAAGGACTTTTCTAAGCCAGCGAAGCTAGTGAATATGGTGAACATTGTGTGTGTGGAACACGCTTATACTATACATTTCTAATTCTTAAAAAATAGCATAGGGGACTCTATAATTAATGGAGTGTTAAAGATATAACCTATGTAACACCAATGTCTCGTGACAAGCAATTATTTGTTGTTTCACAATCTCCTTTTGAGTCACGCCAGTTTTATTTCACATTTTCTTATAATTATAACATAAAATACAAACCCCAGAATCGTTTCATTACACGTTAGGTTTTATTTGAAAACTATATAGCTGTCGTTATTTGAATTAAGCACAAAGCTAAACAGTGGAATGACTATCTGTGCTCTGCCCACCCCGGGTATCGAAACCTGATTTTTAGCATTGTAAGTCCGCAGATATACCGCTTTGCCATTGGGGGGGGCTGAAAACTCTGACTGGAATAATTAAGGCATAAAATGTTTGTTGTATAATTATAGAGGTCGTTACAGTTCTTGACAGTAGAACGGTGGAAACAGTTTCCACAAAGTTTTGTTCTACTGTTTTGTACTATCAAATGTATTATATGTGAGTATATATACAGGGTGAGCCAAAAGTAGGTGGACAGTAGGTGACATTATGGGTTCTATTAACAATCTAAAAAAAAAAGAAAACAGATTAAATTAAAACAAATGTAATTATAAAATTGTAATTATATAACACAAATAATATAGTTGCAACATAGTTATAATATACAATTGCATTAATATAACCGATACATAAACCTATTCCAAATGCTGTCCACCTACTTTTGGCTCACCCTGTATATATACATATTTGAATGAATTTTCAAGTATAGCAATTTACTCACTATTGTGGCGTTCTCTCCTTAACAACACGAACTATATAGTTTACAAGGATTTATTATTTGAAAGGAAAATGAATTCAGGTTATTATTGAAGAATTTGAAACACAGTACAAAATAACTTGATTGGCAACTCTCTTGTTAGTTCACAACTAACGTTTCTGTTTCTTTAAATATGGCATAAGTAACAAAAAAGTCAAGGTTGACGTATGATGAAATTTTAATATATTAAAAATACGTAATCTACAGTATGTCCAAAATTACAGCCAAACAATATTCATCGGAACAACTTAATGTAAGTAAAAGGTTGTTGGAGTGCTACTGGTTGTGAAATTTCATGGTGAAAATATATCTTACTATTTAATACCATGGTTGGAAGGTAACTTGTTGGTTAATACCATGGTGAGAAGATGATTTACTGGTTAATATCAGGGTAAAATGATACCTTACTATTTAATACCACAGTGAGAAGACATCCTACTGGTTAATATTATGGTGAGAGGATATCTTACTAGTTAAAACCATGGTAAGAAGGTAACCTCCTGTTAAATACCATGATAAGAAGATAACTTCCTGGTTAATAACATGGTGAAAAATAACTTGTTAGTTAATACCAAGGTGAGGAAACAATTTCCTCGTTAATATCATGGTGAGAAGATATTTTACTAATTATAAATAAGACATGAAATGATTGTTGACTATGAAGATATAACTAGTCTTCAGTCGCTATTAAAAATAATTATTCTTAAATTTAATTGTATTTACGCGTATTAGTTGACTATGCCACTGTTTTGTTAGCTAGAAACTAAATTATTCAAAGGGTTTATTAGCCATAAATGCCGTACTGTATTTCATGTCTTCCAAGACTTACAGAACTGTTATGTTGAAATTAAAGATGACGCATATGTCGTTTAGAGAGCTCAGCCCCAAAGTATAACCTTTCTTTTATTTCTGCATATAGAACGTTCTCTTTCAAAATAGCTCCGAAGTGTTTCTTCTTTATATGTATATTACATGATGATTAAGTGGTTTCAGAAAATTGGTTCTCACTCGAAATGTTCCTTGCTGAATTATCTACTTTCAGTTACTTGTGTTCGAGTAAACCAGATTTTTCTCGTACTTTAATAATATATATACGTTCTTTTACATACTAAGCACAAAGCTGCACAATGGTGAAATCTGTGCTGTGCCAACTGAATGGATCGAACCTCGAAGTTTAGTATTATAATGCCTCAAGCTTACGAGAGAAAAAGGCATTTATGATTTCATTCACAAACTGTGATGCCGGAGTTGGTATATTGCACTAAACATTACTTCTCGTTGTCGCTTTTTACAACTTAGTAAGCAGGAAATAAATTTATAAATGTAAAGTATTTAGACCTCTGTGATGAAGACGTGTTAAAAGTGAAGTCGTAATGTACTTTCTTACGAGCTTCTTGCTGTGAAGATAATCTGTTGTGTATGTGTTAGCATCCACCACCCAATGCTGGCTGACTTGATAACCTCAATTTTTGGTATGGTGACTGGAAACTACCAAATAATGTACAAGAATTATGTTATAGACTTTCGGTTTTCAATACACAGACACAAGTACTTAATAAGATAGATATGACAGTTAGTACCTATTATTAAACTTGTAATGCATTTATAATACGGTCATTAGGCATCAAATAACAAAATAAAGAACGAAAAGGAACATTTTCCGACTTTGGTCTTTATACAGTTTCTCTTCCTTGAAAGTAGGCCCGGCATGGCCAGGTGGTTAAGACACTCGACTCGTAATTCGAGGGTCACGCGTTCGAATCCTCGTCACACCAAACATGCTTGACCTTTCAGCCGTCTGGGTGTTATAATGTGACAGTCAATTCCACTATTCGTTGGCGAAAGAGTAGACCAACAGTTGGAGGTGGTCCCTCTAGTCTTACACTGCTAAATTAGGGACGGCTAGCGCAGATACCCCTCGTGTAGCTGTGCGCGCAATTCAAAACGAACAATATTATTTTTTCTATTCTTTTGCATTCTAGTGAGGGGGAAAACACCGTCAAGTTAACAACGTTTGTTAAAACACATTTACACTGGCGATGTACTTCACAAGAAAATCATGAGCCGTTTAGGTTTGCATGTGCGTTTTGTAGTAGAGGTCTTTAATATACTAGTTGTTGAGATGTAAATTGCTTTAAATTACTCCAATTGTTTTGATTAAATCAACCATATTAATATTTTTGCAAAAAACAATCAAAATGATTTATTTACCTAATTAAATATTTTGATTAAAGTCAATAAAGCCAACAATGTGCGAAAATAATAATTTGCTTAAGCTATTTTAATCAAAACAAAACCGATGCATTGCTCCTACTTTTTGCATGGCATTTCAAGTTTCCAAAACAAAATTTCATTTCTGCTGTGTGACCAAGTGCCGTTTTCACTGTGTTCTGACTTTATTATCGTTCCAGTTGATAAAGAATTTTCTTCTCGTTACAGCACAACGTGAACGAGCATTTGTTGTTATCGAATGTTTTTGTAAAGTCATCGCATAAGTGATTCTTGCGAGTACACTCAAACAAAGCAAATGATGTGGCTGAAGCAAGTACATGTATGCGCATGTTCGAGATAAAGCACCATCCTCTTTCAGTTAAGGGGAGTTAGAAATTAGGCATGTGTATGTAGGAGAAAGAGAAATGGACGTAAAGAGCACGAATGAAGGCTTCACGAAGTTTTTAAATTGTTTTAGTACATAATTGATCAGGGATATAGAATGATTTTGAAAAAGGTCATCACACAGTGAATAAACGTAAATAATAGCCATATTGATCACACATTACCAAAAATTAAGTCTTTTTAAATTTGAAACTCATTGATTGTCCTATTTACCAAAAAGTGCTATATTGGTCACTTTGACCTCAATTTGTAGCCTTAAAACGGCCTCCGAGACTTCTGCAACATAGCACATATTAGTTCCATACAAAGTTGTACCTGTACCCCGAATTTAGAGTTTGTAGCTTTAAATAAGCGGCCGTACATAAGGAACAACCCCACCGACAAAGAGAAAAAAACATTCATTCTTATATATATATATATAGAAAGAAATTTTTATTTCTCCTTTTCAAACTTACACTCCCGTTCTTTTCAGCCAGAAAAACATTTGGTCATATATCTATATAAATGTTTCTTTTAACCAAGCAAGCGTTAGTGGAATGGTCAAATATTATTTACAACAGTTAATATTGACTTGTCCATTAATTAGTTCAAAATTCAAGTAAAATTAATAAACACCAAAGTTCCAAAGTCAGTACCGGTTTATGTTGAAGGTCAATAAATTGGATTATTTCCAGAAGTCCATTATTATGTGATATAAAGAGTTAAATAGGAATATCTGTTCGTTTTCATTGTCCCTCGGCCTGGCATGGCCTGATGGTGAGAGTGCTGAAATCGCAGTCTGTGGCTCATGGAATTGAAACACGTTATTGAAAGTGGTTGTCCTTTGAGTTGTCGGAGATTATAACGTGACAGGCAGTCAGTCCTTCTATGTGTTGATTAAGAGTAATCCAAGAGTTGATGACGTGTGGTTTTGATCAGCTGCTTTTCCTGTAGTCTATCATTTCTAAGTTAAGGCACATATAGCCCTCGAGTAGTTTTACACGAATCTCAACAAAATAAATAAACAGTTACTCCCTCTCTATATATATATTTTGCCCCCTAGTGGCAAAGTGGTATGTTTTACAACGCTAGAAACCGGGCTTCAATGCCCGTGATGGGCAGAGCCATTAGGTATCTTTGTCCTTAATACAAAACGATAACAACAAAACAACTTTATATAATTTAAATTTGCTTATGGTTCGAATGTTGTTAAAAGATACATTTTGCTTTCAATGTAAGAAATTCGCAATAATGTTCATTGGTACAAACGGGCTGTAAATTCCTGAGCTATTATGTCACCAAAATGTTTTATTTTCTTACACGAGTTCACTGTACTATTTTGACACGGTACGTCTCTTCGTTAATTTTGTATGCATATTTAAGCTTTTCAAAATTATCAAAAGTATATATTTTCATCTTTTTAAAAATCAATTAATGTCAAATTTCCAAATAATAAGTCCACTCGCTTCAGAAAATAAACTAACCACTCTTGCTTAGTTACCTTTATAGAATTGAAGTTTAATGCGTATATGTACCGAAGGCGTTATAAAAAAAATGTTTCGTATTCTAATTCAAGAACCAAAAAACCATTTTGTTTCAACATTGGATTGCTGGTACATGTGGTACAAAACCATTTTGTTTCAACATGGGATTGCTGGTACATGTGGAACATCTATTCTCTGTCACTTATAAAAATTGAAATATTAAAATATCTGAACAAAAGATTCAGTCTAATTAATGTATATAGTTCCTAGTCCATACGTTTTATATTACTTTAAATTTTTCTGTTATGCTTGGTTTATATTGACGTGTATTTATCATATATATATATATATATATATATACACACACACGCGCACATATAGGTGATAAATGAACTGTACACGTATATTATAACTTTTGAAAACTGCCAGGTATGTTAAGGCGTTCGAATTGTAATCCCAGCGTCGCGGGTTCGAATCCCGGTCGCACCAAACATGCTCGCCCTTTCAGCTATGGGGGTGTTATAATGTGATAGTCAATCCTAATGTTCTTTGGTAAAATAGTAGCCCAAGAGTTGGCAGTGGATGATGATGACTAGCTGCCTTCCCTCTAGTATTACACTGCTAAATTGGGGACAGCTAGCACAGATTGACCTCGTATAACTTTGCGCGAAATTCAAACCAAAAAACAATATAGATATAATTAAAATGCTTATTTAGAGTAATAATACATGTTGTAAAAAAAAAAGACAGCTTCTTGTATAATATTAAATTTGTTTTGCAATATCCCCAATGGATATTTGGAATAATAAAATATAGTATACTAAAATATAAACTATATTAATAAGTTTATTATTTCCTACTGAATGTCTCTGGAACAGAAGTAAGCAATTTTGCTAACATTATTTATGGACATCTTTTATATTTTTTGTTGAATTTTGCACAAAAATATTTGAGAAAAAACTAAGCTAACTGGCCCTAATTTAGAAGTAATAGCCTAGAAGGATGGCTGTTAGTTAAAACCACCAATCGTCAACTCTTGGACTACTCTTTACAAACTAAAAACGGGGTCACAGTATAAATTTTCTACATTCGTTAACTAGATTCGAAACCGTATATTATGGGTCAAGCGACTAGTCATAATGTGTGTATATATATATATATGTACTATTTAGCTCAATTCGAAATGCTCTGTGAGGAAACATTTTTATTTGTCGCTGGTAAACATTCACATTGTATGGCTCCTCAATTGGAAAGTTTCATAAGAAGTAAATGTTGCTGATATATTTTATTAATATAAGGTTTGTAATGGTTTTTCTCAACTAACTGTGTCCTATGTTTTATCCATACAGACAACACTTTTTTTAATCAACTCTGGATTTATGTCATATAAAGTCCCACAAATTACCGATAGGGGTGACTAAGACAGTTCCATAGACCATCACAAACGTCCTGTGTTGTGTTTTATTCGAATCTAATCCATCCTGCAGATAACGAATTTCTCTTTTTTCTGAAAGAGGTGGTAGTTAATTTAGTAGATATTTTGTTCATTTATGTTCATAATTCTTATTTCGAAAGCTGTAGATCAACCAATGCAATGACATCACCTTCGATATTACTATTGATTGTATCGATATGAACAATATAGAACAGCGATAATTCTGTCAACGTTGTTTGTTGCGGACTACAGGATCAACAATAATTAATGTTTTATTACAATCAATACTGAAGTTTAGTTGTTAATGAAGTTTGGTTTTATGACGCCTTAATACGATACTCTATCGTGTCATTTCATGAATAACTTCATTTTTAAATAACTCATAGATTGTATTATTTATTTGTTTGTCTATTTGTTTTGAATTTCGCGCAAAGCTACACGAGAACTATCTGCACTAGCCGTCCCTAATTTAGCAGTGTAAGACTAGAGGAAAGGCAGCTAGTCATCACCACCCAACGGCAATTTTGGACTACTGTTTTACCAACGAGTAGTGGGATTGGCCGAAACATTATAACGCCCGCACGGTTGAAAGAGAGAACAAGTTTAGTGTGACGGTGATTCGAACTCGCAACCCTCATATTACAAGTCGATCGTTCTAACCACATCTCGTAGATTGTAAGTTATGTAAAACAAAAGGTAGAGCTAGTATCTTAACTTTAACGTAGAAGTAACAGTTAAAAATTATTGAAGATTTCTTCATTTCAAAGTGTCAAAACAGGTATCAAAGAAAGTTAAGTCACCATAAAACAAATTTAAAATTACGTAACTACCAAAGTGAACTACATTAATGTTATAAGTCATAATATTATGAGTTTATTGTTATTAATTATAAAGTTATGAGGTTGATGTTATTAGCTATAATGTTATGGCATTAATGTCGTTGTTTACAGTGTTTTGAGGTTAATGTTAGTAATTATAATGTTGTGAGGTTAATGTTATGAGGTTTATGTTATTAGATATAATTTTATAAGGTTAATGTTATTAGTTATAATGTTATGAAGTTAATTTTATTACAAGTGGAATTCAACACGTCAGAAATGCATTCAACAGATGACTGTTCTGATGGTAAAATGACAGAGTTCATGATAAAAATATCATAAACGAGTTAATTTCTATATATATTCTTATCGTTAATTGTTTATACCAAATAAGCAAATACTCTCTTCATTGTACTTTTAAATTGGCATTTGGAACTCTCGTAAAAAGAGAATAAAAAGGACTGTAACTACAGAAGCAGTTATTAGACTCGAATAATTCCTTTGGCTTAGTAATAAACTTCAGATGCTCATACTAGTAAATATAAACTGAAAATTGCTCAGTCCTGTATACTTCAAAATTTCTGAAAAATTTGAAAAAAAAATTGTTTGTGCTGTTTAAACCTGAAGAGATGAATACATTTGTTCTTTTCTTAATCCTTTAAATCAGTTTCTATTCTTCTGCTCACCGCCGAACTCAGATAACTGTGGATGTGAATAAAACAGAAGTTACCTGAAATATTTCGACTACCTTAACAACGTTTTGTCAGAATACTGGAAATGTTAAAACACTTTGCCTGACACTCCAATGCTAGCTTAACCAGTAATTGATAAAACCTGTCCGTTCTTA
Organism: Tachypleus tridentatus; assembly: GCF_004210375.1. Classification (NCBI taxonomy): domain Eukaryota; kingdom Metazoa; phylum Arthropoda; class Merostomata; order Xiphosura; family Limulidae; genus Tachypleus; species Tachypleus tridentatus. The sequence continues at coordinate 63,674,250 of NC_134825.1, forward strand.
TATCTATCATAGTATCAGTAAATTCGCTGAAATTTCGTGGTTTTCAAAAGCTGTTTATGATTTATGTAGAAATTTAACAGTTCTTTTCTGTTGTTTTTTACGTGTTTATAATGTATCTGATACAATCACGCGAGATGATTAATTAAATATAATATCCGCTGGAGCTGACAATAAACAACTGATTTTCCTTTTTTGTATACGCACAGGGAGGTTTTGTACAATAGGAATAGTACAGCTAACATTTGAAAGCTCCGAATGATTGTTGACTTTTGAAATTTATAAAATACTGCTTGTCACAAATTTTAAAACAAAGAATATCATATTAAAAGGGGAAAGAAACACTTCCAAATACCTTACTATGATAAATACATGGGATATCCTATTACAAAAGCTAGGAAGAGAGTGAGTTTTTGGAATTAAGCACAAACTCACACAGTGAGTTGTCTTTGCTTTGTCCACCACGAGTATCATAGATGTGTGTCTTCTCGCCCTACAAGACACTTTCATACATCTTACTATATGCATACCATGTCATATTACAAGCGAGGAGACACTTCCAAACATTTTACTAAATACATATAATATTACGACGACAAATGTTTTTACAGAACTATGAATAAGATTCACATTAGTGTCACGAACAAACACTTCATATTCCAAATGTATATAAGTTTAGTGCCATAATAGAATATCTGCAAAAAAAAACCAACAAAAATATCTATAAACCCGCTGTCAACTTCTTCAAAGTTACAATGGCAACCATCTTTGGGATGTCCTGTTGTTGATACTGATCCTTAAACAAATTGTGAAGAACTCCATTTTAAATGTTACATTATTATAGTGCACATTCCAGTTATATTTATTTTTCAATTTATTTTCCTCTTATTTTATCCACGGCCATCCATGGCCAAGTGTGTTAAGGCGTCCGACTCGTAATCTGAGGGTCGTGGGTTCGCATACCCGTTGCGTCAAACATGCTCGCCCTTTCAGCCGTGGAGGCGTTATAATGTGACGGTGAATGCCACTATTCGTTGGTAAAAGAGTAGCTCAAGAGTTGGCGGTGGGTGGTGATGACTAACTGCCTTTCCTTTAGTCTTACACTGCTAAATTAGGGACGGCTAGCACAGTTAGTCTTGGAGTAGCTTTGCGTGAAATTCAAACCAAACCAAACTTTATAAAGAAAGACAGCAAGAAAATATAATAAAAGCGGGATGATAATCATATATATTATCATGAACATGTTTATCAAATTAATTTATAACAAGTATAAAAAATCCAGTCCGAGAAAGTAAATAAACACAAGGAAAAGAATTTATACTATCCTTATGATGGCTAACCAACTTCAAGTAAAATTAAATATGGTCATTTTAGTCTTTCTCTAGGCTATGACTATTATAACTTTATTAGTATACTTAAATATCAGGCTTTTACCATTTAAAACAACTCCTATAATCGATAGACATGTAGTTCCGTTTTCCAGTTACATTTTAGGGACTCTGCATTGATTTTAAAATATAATAAATCATTGTTTCAGTTAAAAAAATACTTTTATTGTATTTAAGTTTCATTGGGGAAGTAAAATCAAGACAAGTACTAATTCTACATAATATAACACAGAAACACAACTTTATAAAAATAGTGTAGTACAAAGTTTAATATTACAATATAAACAAATAACAAGCTTCTACATAATATAACACAGAAACACAACTTTATAAAAATAGTGTAGTACAAAGTTTAATATTACAATATAAACAAATAACAAGCTTCTACATAATATAACACAGAAACACAACTTTATAAAAATAGTGTAGTACAAAGTTTAATATTACAATATAAACAAATAACAAGCTTCTACATAATATAACACAGAAACACAACTTTATAAAAAATAGTGTAGTACAAAATTTAATATTACAATATAAACAAATAACAAGCTTCTACATAATATAACACAGAAACACAACTTTATAAAAATAGTGTAGTACAAAGTTTAATATTACAATATAAACAAATAACAAGCTTCTACATAATATAACACAGAAACACAACTTTATAAAAATAGTGTAGTACAAAGTTTAATATTACAATATAAACAAATAACAAGCTTCTACATAATATAACACAGAAACACAACTTTATAAAAAATAGTGTAGTACAAAGTTTAATATTACAATATAAACAAATAACAAGCTTCTACATAATATAACACAGAAACACAACTTTATAAAAATAGTGTAGTACAAAGTTTAATATTACAATATAAACAAATAACAAGCTTCTACATAATATAACACAGAAACACAACTTTATAAAAATAGTGTAGTACAAAGTTTAATATTACAATATAAACAAATAACAAGCTTCTACATAATATAACACAGAAAACACAACTTTATAAAAATAGTGTAGTACAAAGTTTAATATTACAATATAAACAAATAACAAGCTTCTACATAATATAACACAGAAACACAACTTTATAAAAATAGTGTAGTACAAAGTTTAATATTACAATATAAACAAATAACAAGCTTCTACATAATATAACACAGAAACACAACTTTATAAAAATAGTGTAGTACAAAGTTTAATATTACAATATAAACAAATAACAAGCTTCTACATAATATAACACAGAAACACAACTTTATAAAAAATAGTGTAGTACAAAGTTTAATATTACAATATAAACAAATAACAAGCTTCTACATAATATAACACAGAAACACAACATTATAAAAATAATGTAGTACAAAGTTTAATATTACAATATAAACAAATAACAAGCTTTTACATAATATAACACAGAAACACAACTTTATAAAAATAGTGTAGTACAAAGTTTAATATTACAATATAAACAAATAACAAGCTTCTACATAATATAACACAGAAACACAACTTTATAAAAATAGTGTAGTACAAAGTTTAATATTACAATATAAACAAATAACAAGCTTCTACATAATATAACACAGAAACACAACTTTATAAAAATAGTGTAGTACAAAGTTTAATATTACAATATAAACAAATAACAAGCTTCTACATAATATAACACAGAAACACAACATTATAAAAATAGTGTAGTACAAAGTTTAATATTACAATATAAACAAATAACAAGCTTTTACATAATATAACACAGAAACACAACTTTATAAAAATAGTGTAGTACAAAGTTTAATATTACAATATAAACAAATAACAAGCTTCTACATAATATAACACAGAAACACAACTTTATAAAAATAGTGTAGTACAAAGTTTAATATTACAATATAAACAAATAACAAGCTTCTACATAATATAACACAGAAACACAACTTTATAAAAAATAATGTAGTACAAAGTTTAATATTACAATATAAACAAATAACAAGCTTCTACATAATATAACACAGAAACACAACTTTATAAAAATAGTGTAGTACAAAGTTTAATATTACAATATAAACAAATAACAAGCTTCTACATAATATAACACAGAAACACAACTTTATAAAAATAGTGTAGTACAAAGTTTAATATTACAATATAAACAAATAACAAGCTTCTACATAATATAACACAGAAACACAACTTTATAAAAAATAGTGTAGTACAAAGTTTAATATTACAATATAAACAAATAACAAGCTTTTACATAATATAACACAGAAACACAACTTTATAAAAATAGTGTAGTACAAAGTTTAATATTACAATATAAACAAATAACAAGCTTCTACATAATATAACACAGAAACACAACATTATAAAAATAATGTAGTACAAAGTTTAATATTACAATATAAACAAATAACAAGCTTCTACATAATATAACACAGAAACACAACTTTATAAAAATAGTGTAGTACAAAGTTTAATATTACAATATAAACAAATAACAAGCTTCTACATAATATAACACAGAAACACAACATTATAAAAATAGTGTAGTACAAAGTTTAATATTACAATATAAACAAATAACAAGCTTCTACATAATATAACACAGAAACACAACTTTATAAAAATAGTGTAGTACAAAGTTTAATATTACAATATAAACAAATAACAAGCTTTTACATAATATAACACAGAAACACAACTTTATAAAAATAGTGTAGTACAAAGTTTAATATTACAATATAAACAAATAACAAGCTTCTACATAATATAACACAGAAACACAACATTATAAAAATAATCTAGTACAAAATTTAATATTACAATATAAACAAATAACAAGCTTCTACATAATATAACACAGAAACACAACATTATAAAAAATAGTGTAGTACAAAGTTTAATATTACAATATAAACAAATAACAAGCTTCTACATAATATAACACAGAAACACAACATTATAAAAAAATAGTGTAGTACAAAGTTTAATATTACAATATAAACAAATAACAAGCTTCTACATAATATAACACAGAAACACAACATTATAAAAATAGTGTAGTACAAAGTTTAATATTACAATATAAACAAATAACAAGCTTCTACATAATATAACACAGAAACACAACTTTATAAAAATAGTGTAGTACAAAGTTTAATATTACAATATAAACAAATAACAAGCTTCTACATAATATAACACAGAAACACAACTTTATAAAAATAGTGTAGTACAAAGTTTAATATTACAATATAAACAAATAACAAGCTTTTACATAATATAACACAGAAACACAACTTTATAAAAATAGTGTAGTACAAAGTTTAATATTACAATATAAACAAATAACAAGCTTCTACATAATATAACACAGAAACACAACATTATAAAAATAGTGTAGTACAAAGTTTAATATTACAATATAAACAAATAACAAGCTTCTACATAATATAACACAGAAACACAACTTTATAAAAATAGTGTAGTACAAAGTTTAATATTACAATATAAACAAATAACAAGCTTCTACATAATATAACACAGAAACACAACTTTATAAAAATAGTGTAGTACAAAGTTTAATATTACAATATAAACAAATAACAAGCTTCTACATAATATAACACAGAAACACAACTTTATAAAAATAGTGTAGTACAAAGTTTAATATTACAATATAAACAAATAACAAGCTTCTACATAATATAACACAGAAACACAACATTATAAAAATAATGTAGTACAAAGTTTAATATTACAATATAAACAAATAACAAGCTTCTACATAATATAACACAGAAACACAACTTTATAAAAATAGTGTAGTACAAAGTTTAATATTACAATATAAACAAATAACAAGCTTCTACATAATATAACACAGAAACACAACTTTATAAAAATAGTGTAGTACAAAGTTTAATATTACAATATAAACAAATAACAAGCTTCTACATAATATAACACAGAAACACAACTTTATAAAAAATAGTGTAGTACAAAGTTTAATATTACAATATAAACAAATAACAAGCTTCTACATAATATAACACAGAAACACAACTTTATAAAAATAGTGTAGTACAAAATTTAATATTACAATATAAACAAATAACAAGCTTCTACATAATATAACACAGAAACACAACTTTATAAAAATAGTGTAGTACAAAGTTTAATATTACAATATAAACAAATAACAAGCTTCTACATAATATAACACAGAAACACAACTTTATAAAAATAGTGTAGTACAAAGTTTAATATTACAATATAAACAAATAACAAGCTTTTACATAATATAACACAGAAACACAACTTTATAAAAATAGTGTAGTACAAAGTTTAATATTACAATATAAACAAATAACAAGCTTCTACATAATATAACACAGAAACACAACATTATAAAAATAATGTAGTACAAAGTTTAATATTACAATATAAACAAATAACAAGCTTTTACATAATATAACACAGAAACACAACTTTATAAAAATAGTGTAGTACAAAGTTTAATATTACAATATAAACAAATAACAAGCTTCTACATAATATAACACAGAAACACAACATTATAAAAATAGTGTAGTACAAAGTTTAATATTACAATATAAACAAATAACAAGCTTCTACATAATATAACACAGAAACACAACTTTATAAAAATAGTGTAGTACAAAGTTTAATATTACAATATAAACAAATAACAAGCTTTACATAATATAACACAGAAACACAACTTTATAAAAAATAGTGTAGTACAAAGTTTAATATTACAATATAAACAAATAATAAGCTTCTACATAATATAACACAGAAACACAACATTATAAAAATAATCTAGTACAAAATTTAATATTACAATATAAACAAATAACAAACTTTTACATAATATAACACAGAAACACAACATTATAAAAATAGTGTAGTACAAAGTTTAATATTACAATATAAACAAATAACAAGCTTCTACATAATATAACACAGAAACACAACATTATAAAAATAGTGTAGTACAAAGTTTAATATTACAATATAAACAAATAACAAGCTTCTACATAATATAACACAGAAACACAACATTATAAAAAAATAGTGTAGTACAAAGTTTAATATTACAATATAAACAAATAACAAGCTTCTACATAGTATAACACAGAAACACAACTTTATAAAAAATAGTGTAGTACAAAGTTTAATATTACAATATAAACAAATAACAAGCTTCTACATAATATAACACAGAAACACAACATTATAAAAATAATGTAGTACAAAGTTTAATATTACAATGTAAACAAATAACAAGCTTTTACATAATATAACACAGAAACACAACTTTATAAAAATAGTGTAGTACAAAGTTTAATATTACAATATAAACAAATAACAAGCTTCTACATAATATAACACAGAAACACAACTTTATAAAAAATAGTGTAGTACAAAGTTTAATATTACAATATAAACAAATAACAAGCTTCTACATAATATAACACAGAAACACAACATTATAAAAATAGTGTAGTACAAAGTTTAATATTACAATATAAACAAATAACAAGCTTCTACATAATATAACACAGAAACACAACATTATAAAAATAGTGTAGTACAAAGTTTAATATTACAATATAAACAAATAACAAGCTTCTACATAGTATAACACAGAAACACAACTTTATAAAAATAGTGTAGTACAAAGTTTAATATTACAATATAAACAAATAACAAGCTTCTACATAATATAACACAGAAACACAACATTATAAAAATAATGTAGTACAAAGTTTAATATTACAATATAAACAAATAATAAGCTTCTACATAATATAACACAGAAACACAACATTATAAAAATAATCTAGTACAAAATTTAATATTACAATATAAACAAATAACAAGCTTTTACATAATATAACACAGAAACACAACATTATAAAAATAGTGTAGTACAAAGTTTAATATTACAATATAAACAAATAACAAGCTTCTACATAATATAACACAGAAACACAACATTATAAAAATAGTGTAGTACAAAGTTTAATATTACAATATAAACAAATAACAAGCTTCTATATAATATAACACAGAAACACAACATTATAAAAATAGTGTAGTACAAAGTTCAATATTACAATATAAACAAATAACAAGCTCAGTATCATAGTCGATTCGCCATTTGTCATTGAATTGTACTGGTTTCAGTGAATCCCATTCTTCATCAGAAATTCTGGGCCCAACATGTTATAAAAACAAACACTGTTCTTATAGTAGTGGGATATATATTCTACATAGGCTGTTTTCAATTGTCTTTTATTCACCACGGGATTTGAAGTCTATGAAGCATTGACGCTAGTGGTTTATTCGTCTGAATTATTCATCTGACAAGCTGTTTAATATACTGAAACTAAATGTGAATCCCCATTTATCATTCGATTCAATATCACTAGATTATATCAAACGAAACTCTTCGTATTTAACTGTGATTTTAAATTATCGTAAACGTGTCCGCTAACGTCAACTTGTAAATTGTTTTCCCATATTTTGAATGCGTTTCAAAATTACACTTTAGACTTCGAAGGACTGGATAATTTTTTGCTTAGGTAATTTTCTGATAATTTAATATATATAACCGATTTTTTTCAGAAATATAAAATTCAATTTTTCGATTCATCTAGTAAATTGTTATTAATTCGATTTAAATAAACTGGTAGAAGTGACGGCAGGACTATTTGATATTTTTTATCTCGAATCGTAAAAGGTTGATTGTTAGAGTTGGGGTACTGTAATATAAACTAAACTAAAATTCTACTGAAAAATATTGGTTGGTTGGTTTCAAGCACAAATCTGCACAATAGGCTGTCTGTCTTTGTTCTGCCCACAACGAGTATCGAAATCCGATTTTAGTACTGGAAAATAAGTGACCGGTATCATAGTTAACATTAGGAATATAACTGGTGAAAGTCTTCATCATTTAAATTTACTTTTTATGTTAACTGTTGAAAAGAATTGCGTCTAATAGCCCTTACACAAGGTCTTCAGTACTTATTTATTAATTTCAATTTTTCCAGCTGAATTTTGATAGTTTAAACTTTGAATTTTTTTTCTAATCTCTTTAATTCACTTTAAATGTGTTTGTGTTTTCTTAGAGCAAAGCCACATCGGACTATCTGCTGAGTCCATCGAGGGGAATCACTTTGAATACCCGAAGAGTTGCACGTGATAAAAGTCTCAGTTTGTCCCTATATCGTTATATAAAAGTAATGGTTTCGTGTATTAATAGAATACTTTATTACAAGAATAACATAACATTTATCATTTACCTAAGACGTACGACTCAGCATGGCCAGGTGATTAAAGCACTCGACTCGTAATATGAGGTCACGGGTTGGAATTCCCGTCACACAAAACATGCTTGCCCTTTCAGCCGTGGAGGCGTTGTAATGTAATGGTCAATTCCACTATTCGTTGGTAAAAGAGTAGCCCAAGAGTTGATGGTGAGTTGTGATGACTAGCTACTTTCCCTCTGGTTTCTCACTGCTAAATTAGGGACGGCTAACGCAGAGAGCCCTTGTGTAGCTTTGCGCGAAATTCAGAACAAACAAGCAAAACCTGAGACGTTCGTATCAGTCCAGCATTTGAGATCTTTTATATTTTTTTCAAAAACTAATTATATCATTAACCTAAAACATTCACAGATAGTGGCCAGTTTCTTTAGGAAAAAATTGAACAAAGTCATTAAGTTAGAAAATATAACAAAATTAACACTGATAATACAAAATATCCTACTATTGGCTTAAACAGATGACATGTTAGCAAGCGCCACCTATGTTGGATCTCTTTTTTTTTTCTTCTCTTCACAGAGGACATTTCCTCACTAATCTGCATTTCATAGTCTGCGCTTCTGTTTGATATGATATTCAAGCTTACTGTACTACAGTGAAATAAAAGTCATGTTTGAGAAATGTGGATAATGAAATTTGAAAAGCCTGTTGTGAATAGTGGAATTCTTGACAAATATCTGTGTTGTATGTAGTTTGTCTAGGAAAGTTTCTAATTTTTATGAATCTGTAGTTGGTTTACGATTTTCCTTTAAGTGTGATTAATAATACTTAATATCATTATGATACTGTTGTAATTTTTAAGTTGAGAAACTCCTTTTTGTTGCATCAATTTTACTGTCGATGTTACGTTACTCTGACATCCATTTCATAAAATGAATTTTTGTTCTTCAATATTTCTTTCTAGAATTTCAACATCTTTCGTGAGCAGCCGCAAGATACCAATGTGTCTTCTGGTATCATAGCAACCGCTTCATCTGTGTCCGCATCTCAGTCTGCGAGATCAACCATGGCGTCCAGTTCTTCGTCGAGTAAAAACACCGTAGAGCAAGTCCATGTGCGGTTATCTCTTCCTAACGTACACGTGCCAGAAGAATCGGTCTCTCCATCCCAGTCAAGCTACTCCTTACCTACCGTCAGGAGGCGCTCTCCCGTTGTAAGCAGAGCTCGCTCTGTAGATGCACGTGCCCAGCCGTACATGCCACGTTTGTCCATTTCAGATCGATCTGATAGCCAGCAGTCAGAGACAGCTAACGAATCTCGTACTCCCATATCCCCATACCACAGTTCTTTCTCACCCGTAACACTATCACCATTGCTAGATAATTGTTTGCGACCTTCGTCCCCTACTCACGGGGGACGATCACGGTCTCTATCTCCAGTGTCGCCGTTATTGTCTCCAGCTTGTGTTCAGGGCACAGAGTCACCTAACAACACTGGACCTGCAAGCCCAATAGGTACTGCTCACTTTAAGTTAATATTATGTTGTTATGAATGCGTGGCAAAATTTGGTCTATCATGATTATCGGCAGTTGTGGAAAGAACATAATGGGGTCTTTATACAGTCGACGTTGAGGTAATGTAATTAATATAGTAGAAATGTGCGTCCAATGATGAATTACTAAAATTCGTGGGGTGCCCTCCCCCTGCGAAGATTATTGTCCACCACTGATTTAAATAGACATAGACTAATATTTGTTTAATGGATAACAACCAACTTGAAAGGAAAGAGAAGCGTTTAATCCTTAATTTTAACCAGCTTATCCCTAAATGGGATTTTTATTTGTTTGTCAAAAATTATTCATTTCATCATATATAATCCTCAATACACAATGAACTTATAATAAAATCAACTTATCAGTAAGAATGTGGAAAAGCTATAGTAAGACAAAAAACAAACAAAACTGACAATTAAACGTTTCCTGAATAAAGACAATATGAACAATAACATTATATATCAACTGATTAACGCCACTAGTGGTTTCTTTCTGCAGCTTCAAACATGGCATTCCTATTTGAAAGTCCTAGTCATACTTTGGTTCATTGCTAAGTACTACATGTCTTATCTATTATGTGGAAAGTTTCAACTTAAGACTTTGAAATGAATTATTAGGTGATTTTCTTAATCCAGGAAAAAAGTAAAAAAAACATTAGGCCTAAAAAGTTGATCATTTGTCGTTCGTGTGTTTGTTTGTTTCGTGTAAAGCTACACAAAGTATTATATATATATATATATATATACATAAACGTCCTATGTGTTAAATGATATATTAAAAGAGAATGTATACACTGCTGGCCAAAATCTTAAGGCCAATGAACATAAAGACAAAATATGCATTTTGCGTTGTCAGACTCAACCACTTATTTGAGTAGAGTTACGAAAGATGAAAATAAGAAAAAGGAAAATAAAAATAAAAAAACATTTTAGCATTTAATAGGGAAAATGTGAACACTATAAAATTAGCCTAAATACTAGCTGGTCAAAAGTTTAAGACCATACCAAGAAGTTCTAAACAGGGTCGGAAATGCCCAACAAGAGGTTTCAGTAGTGAGTTGCACAGCTGTCATTGCGAATAACTTCAAGCATTCGCTTTGGCATGGTCGATATAAGCGTTTGCAGAAGGCTGGCTGGAATGTTATTCCAAGTGGTGAAGATGGCTTTACGAAGATCATGCACTGTTTGGAATTGACGTTCATTTCTATAGACTTCCCTTGCCATCCATCTCCAAACATTTTCAACGGGGTTCAGTTCGGGTGAACACGCTGGATGATCCAAAAGAATCACGTTATTCTTCATGAAAAGGCCCTTTGTCCTGCTGGCATTGTGGATTGCAGTGTTGTCCTGCTGAAAACCCAATTATTTCCACACAAGCGAGGACCTTCAGTCAATAAGGATGCTCTCTCCAACGTGCCAATGTAGCCAGCTGTTGTTTGACGTCCCTGTGTAACCTAAAGCTCCATTGTTCCATGGAAGGAGAAAGCTCCCCAGATCATGATGGAACCTCTTCCACTGTGTCGTGTAGAAAATGTCTCCGGTGGGATATCCTTATCGTGCCAGTAACATTGAAAGCCATCTGGACCATCCAGGTTAAATTTTTTCTCACCCGAAAACAAAACCTTATTCCACTTTTCTACGTCCCATGTTTGATGTCTCTCAGCAATGTTTAACTGAGCTGTTTCGTGGTGTGGAAGGAGGAGTGGCCTTTGAAGACGTTTTCGGTTTTAAAGCCTTTCTCTCGCAGATGCCGTCTTATTGTTCTTGAGCTGCATTTTGCGTCCGTAAGGGCCTTAATCTGGTCGGTGATCGGCTGGTGTCTTGCTGGACAACCCGTCGAATCCTCCTGCTTAAAGCTGGCGAAATTTTCTTGGGCCGACCACTTGAAATTCTCGTTCCTTATCCCTCAGGATCTTTTAAGAAATTTGCAACAGCAGTTTTACTACGCCCAATCTCACCAGTGATGGCACGCTGAGAGAGACCTTGCTTTTCCAGCTCGACAATTCTGCCACGTTCAAACTCTGTCAAATTTTTAGCCTTTGCCATGTTTTTACCAAATGTAATGCTTGAACACAAATGACTGAATTTCGTTATGTGTTTACCGATTAACACTTCGTTTCAGTATGGTCTTAAACTTTTGACCAGCTAGTATTTAGGCTAATTTCATAGTGTTGTTCACATTTCCCTATTAAATGCTGAAAGGTTTTTTATTTTTATTTTCCCTTTTCTTATTTTCATCTTTCAAAGCTCTACTCAAATGAGTGGTTGAGTCTAACAATGCAAAATGCATCTTTTTTCTTTATGTTCATTGGCCTTAAGATTTTTCCAGCACTGTATGTGATTTTTAATCGACATATTTAGAGAGCACTTTTAACCCCAAAGTGGGGAGCACATTTTAACCAACGAGCCGCAGACCTTTAACCCTAAAATTCCCAGTTCAAGGATGTTAACAACTAGAACACGCTCTGACCCGTTATCACTTGCATTTCAGTGTAGCATACTAAAGCTCTATGTATAATTTAACAGTCGAATTGACATAAATCTAAACTAATTCAGCCTACAACGTACGCTCCTCCTACCTGACATCTTTATTGCGCAAAAAATACTTTGCTTTAGAAAGTAATAAAGTTATGACTACAAAAGGTTGTTCGCTTTCTTAGTACTAGTGCAATCTTACAATAAGTGATGATCCATCTAACACTTGTCTTGTCATAATTGTCATAAGCAGGAAAATGCTTGTACAATTTCAAAATTTCATGAAAGATGGAGTTGAGATGCTGTCTCCAGAGAATGACCAAGAAACAAAGGCAACTAGAAGGAAATCAATTGACGGCTTTCTTACTCACGAGTTATGTGAAAATTGCACACACACACATAGAAAATACCTGTTACGTTTCTGATGATAACATATTAAAATAAAAAGTAGTGAGCGCAACATGTGTTTCTATACCGCGATGGAAGGGTGTGAACGCTGTTATTGCGTTTTATTCATTACAATGGAAACACTTACTAAAGTCGTAGCCCAATAAAAATATAACTTTGAATTGTTTAGAAATCAGAAGTATTATTTAGACGGATATATTAACGCTACTGAGTTTCACGTACTTTATTTCACTTGTAGGAGCCATCCAACCTGACTTGTATAAGAAGAAGGACACGGTTTTTTTTCAGTCCTCAGATAGCCAGGACAAAGATAAGTGTGGACGACTCCATTTACGACTAAAGTACGATTTCAACCGATCGGACCTTGTTGTCCACGTCATTGAAGGCTGGTTCTAAGTATCCCTAATGTGTTCTTATCGATAATGCTAAATAATTTTCTATGGCTGTGATAAAATAAAAACTCTAATGCCAGCTATTGGTAAGGAAGATACTTACGACTTTAATTTACAGTTTTTCCTATATGAATTAAAATAAACAAATTTACTCAACTTAAGGGTTTTTTTGTCTTTCTAATTATTTGCAAAGCTATTAAGCGTATAATTAATTCGAGAACAGGTGAGTTGTAGATATTACAGAAAAAATTATCTTAAGTATAGTATGTTTTAATACAAAAAGTAAACTTATGTTTATACTTTTAATTGTACACTTTATTATAAGTCTGTAGTCGAAAAGTTGAACTATTACAAATACTTTCGTATGGTGTGAAAAGATTAACCAACGTTTTTACTCATTTTGTTATTTTCAGTACGTAAGAAACAGTAACGTTTCATATAATCAGTTCAGTTAGATAATGAATAACCGACGATTGCTTTTAATTCCTTTTATCTAAACTGTTTATACACCAAATCACTTGTGTTTCAATGACTATGATGAATACGGGATTTTGTGTATTTGAGTCAACAAAATGTTTACAATATTTCAGTTAATTTCGTTAATTACTGACTTTCGAACAAGATAATGCGTGAATCTATGAGATTTGACAAAATTGGGGAATGAATTGTTTCACGTTCACTTTATTGCGCGTGATTACTCTACGGTCGCTATTTTCAAACTTGTTCGTTAAACCAGCTGCATAATGGACAGAATGGCAACAGATCATTTCATAGAAGAATAAATCTTGGCTCCTGGTTACGAAATACGATAGAATGTTAAGCGGAATCCGTTATTTGTACAACAGAAAATTGAAAACGCATCTGATTTGGCAAAAAAAAAGAATACGTTCTCACAAGTCACTGAAACCGTATAGCTATTTTGAGGAAGGATGGATGCTAGGAAAACACCAAAGGGTGGCGGATAATGAGAGCGAAAATTGTGTAGTTCAGTCGGAGGTGACAATATCATTGTGTCAGCGAACAAGCGCACAACATATGTTTGTCTTGACCACAATAGATCTGTTATAGGTTGGATATTTGAATTTGTTACAGACTATGTTGACTTGACGTCATACAAGTTTTGGTTTTTATATCTCAGTTATTATCTGTTCATTATCTTGTTGAGGTAAATTTATTGATTAAGATATTTCATTAGTAATTACCTGTGTCACAATTTTTCACCAGTGTAGAACTAGTCTTGCCTATAGATTTCAATTCAACCAGCACTTTGAGACAAGCTACGATATTGAATTCACAACTGCTTGCTGACGTACTATTTGTAAATCATTTGAAAGTCATACCTGTTGACAAATGAGTACGAAAATACCAAAATACCTCCCAGCCTTTTGTTAAACATAAGTCATAATCGAGATGAAAACGAGGAACTATTCATGAAGTAACCTGTTTATTGTATTATTATAAGTTTGATCTACAGTCAGGGTATATTGTGTTAACTATAAAACACTTTCTGTTTAATATAAATTTTACTATTGAAAACCGAAGGGTTACTTGCACTAAGTAAAAGTAGTACAATATGAATCTTATAGTAATTAAGTTGCACCATTTATCAGCTGATTAACATGTAACTCCTACTTCAATAACTTTAAAATAAATTTTCACTGAGCGTGGAAGTTAAGTTGTTTTTTACCAAAGTAAAATGTGCATGAAAAGGTGTAAAGTTTGTGTACTATAAAAATAGAGTAAATATAATCCATTTGTTTTAACATTACGTCTACCTCTTCAGCCTTCGGTCTTTTTTTTTTTTCATTGTGGTTGACATTGTCATAAATCTTGCTGAAAACCTTTAAATTACATATGTTTAAACCTTTAAAGGTATGTAAGAAAAAAATACTATTTTTTTAACTTTTCAAACTAGGTTTAATCATATTTCACAACTTAAATGCAAACTTGATGGTTTAGTTTACTTTCTTTAATTTTATCTTATTTGTATGATTTATTTAAATTTAAATTCTAATCAGAATCAGGTCAAACCCAAGTTATTAATTTTATTCAAACTTCTCTGAGTGTTTTGAAAATTCTTTGTAGTTTTTGTTTGTTTTCACCCAAGTACTCAGCATTAAAGAATGTGTTTAATATTACAGTGCTCTATAACAGTAGTTTGTTTGGCTCAGTTATCTATGAAATGTGATGCACTTTAGCTATGAAGATATCTAAAGTCTCCCCTCCCGCACTGATTAGCTCTAGATTTAGGAACAATATCAGAAAACGGGTTTAACGATCCTTACGTCAAAGTTACTTTGATACCGGAAGTCGATACAAAAACCAGACAAACTGATATCCAGCGCAACTCTTCGGACCCAGTGTTCGACGCAACTTTCAAGTTCCCGGTATCGTATGACGACCTCCCAGGAAAGGTCCTCTTATTGCAAGTCTTCGACTACGACAGATTCTCGAGAAACGACGTCACCGGTGAGGTTCGGGTACAAATGTGTGATGTTGACATTACTTCTGAGGTAGAAGTTTGGAGTGAAATTTCTAAGACAGATAAGGTATGAAAAATGAACCTTAATTTCTGAAAGCATGAGTGATACATTTTTTTTTTCTTATAGGAAAATAAAAGGTTCGTAATTTGAAAATAGTTTTATTCAGAAATAAATTAAACATTGTTAAAGACTGGGATAATTTGAATTAAAAATATGTTAAATTTGTTTTTATATACATTACATAAGATATTTTACGTTGCAAATGGAAAGAGAATACTGTAACGTATATATAATGGCTTAAAGTATTCTTATTGTTTCATACTATATCCTTGTAATTTTAGTATAAATAACTCGGAAAATTTTGGTTTTTGATAAGGTTTACGTTAACGTTCCTTCTCGTGAATATTACCTCTTAAACAGTTTCAAAATGAGCTTTAGGAACGAAGAAACTACACATGTACCACAAAAAGAAAGTGAGGTTTTACAACAATACTCAGTTAAAATGCTTAAGAACATACTATGATTTTTTCATAATGTTCTAAATTTCATTTTAGAATACTCTCAGGAAAATGCAGAGATAGCCAGTTATTTCTCTTTGTGTTATTACATCGCTGTACTTATGGAATGTGACGATTTTTCAAGTAATGAAAATACAACCTCTTGTATTCAGAAAAGAACTTGCTTGGCAACCGAAACAAAATATTATAATTTTCAATAGGAAAGACCTTAAGTAACATGAATCCCGAATTAACAGTTATATGTTTTGAATCTTACTGCAAAGTCATCGAGGGACGTTTTAAATAGTCATAAATAGCTTAAAAGAAAAACTCCATGTTAATGACCAGTGAAAACGTAACTTTAAAATTATGGTTGACTCTTCGGTGTTGCATACTGACCTCTCCGTTTGAAAGTTAATTAGAATAGACATGTTAACAACATCATTAAACACTATGAAAACTCTTACTCTTCATTCTTGTTGGAAAATAATTAACATCAGTGTAATAATTACACTTACCATTCCGAGTTCTTATACATCACACTAATTTTAAAAAGTTAAAAAATCATTTCAAATATTTGGACCCTGATGCTGGTTTTAACCTACCTTCAGATTTTATACACAAGAATTTACGAATCCATAAATTTTCCAAAAGATGGCATTTCATCATGTGAAAGTTTATTGTTTCGTTATGATGTCCATGTTAAGTCTATCAACATAATGAACCAGTTTTTAATTTAAATACTCCATAATTTCTTAGTAATTAAAACAATGAAGTAAAATTTAACAGGCTTATGTTTGTTACGTACTTCAGATATTGTTGAAAGGCCAATAATAATGACTTGTAAAGTAATAAATTATATATATATATATATATCATGAAGTGTTGATGTCACATATACAGCAGAATACCCAGTTATTTTTATTGTTTTTAGGACGACACTCTGCCTTCAAAACACGTTAGATTTTGAGACTATATACGTGCTTTAAAGTCTGTGGACGCTTTACATACATGTTTACATGTTTTCTATTTACATGTTTATTACAGCAAGTATACTAAGATTTTCTACATTTATAACATGCATTGTTATCCTGCTTCTTTTGATCTTTTAAAGGAGTCACTAGACAGACCGGAAATCCTCATATCCCTCAGTTACTTGCCCTCTGCTGGTCGATTGACTGTGGTTGTCTTGAAAGCTTCAAATTTAACAGTTCCAAATTCAAAAGAACTACCAGGTAAGAACTTAGAAGGTGTAATACTTAACATAGCTATTTCCAGAGGCAGCTTTCTCTGGTCATTTCAAATCACGATTCTATTATTTTGCCATAGAAGGACTCGCTTTTATGAGTGACAGAATATTATGTGTTTTTGTTTATTTTTAAGTATGGCATTTGGTTTGTTTAATATTATAATGTGTTTAGACACTTTTTTCTTATAATTTCGTGTTTTTTGTATGTTTTTCTTTTTTCAGATCTGCTTGTTTATCATACATAGTTTTAATTATTTGTTTATCAATACTAATTAGTTAGTATTAATTGACTGATTTACTTTGACCAGACAGGACTGGTTTGAGGCTGTTTCTTTTCTCTCTCTTTCTTTTTGAATTTAGACACATACGTAAAAGTGACCCTCGTCTTTAAAAACAGGAAGACAAAAAAGAAGAAGACGGCGAAGAAAAGAAAGTCTAATAATCCTGTGTGGAACGAAGCTTTGAGTTTTGACATGCCAGAAGACGGCTTGAAACACTGTCATCTGGCTGTCAACGTTATGAACTGTCACCATAGCAACATGTCTCTGATTGGATCTTGTGTTATTGGAATGGATGAGCATGGCAGGGGTGCAACGCACTGGCAAGATATGTTTCATAATCCACGTAAGACTATAGCGATGTGGCATGGACTACACATATGACAACTTGACTGATGAAAACAGATTATTTATATCACATAACCTGCTGCGAATTCGAGATAAATTTGTTTATGGTAAAAAGTTATGTGTATATGCTGTAGAAAATGTGTTTAGAACCATGTATTGAATATACTAATAAGCAAATTGTATAACTCGCCAGTGGACTATATGTAGATACTGCTACTTTAGTGCCCTCTGCCGTCTGGAAATAGAAACGATTTTAATATGACTTTATTTGCAGTGTAACTTCATATTTTGCTTTCGATATTATATTAGTGGCTGAAATGAATAAATCTGTATTATGGAATCCTCTATTACACATGCATATATAATAAAAAATCTGTTGTGCGATCTGGCATAATTCTAAAACCAAAATGTATTAAATATTGATAATATGATATTAGTACTAGTTTTACATGAACGTACTAAACATCGCCACTGCTACGTTCATAGAGTTTTGTATTCTTCAAAAATTTATTCTTGATATTGTGCATCTTTTAATCACCAAACTCTCCTCCGCCCTCTATCGTCCAGTAGCTTTTTGAATTTCCTCTGAGCATTCGCTCAAACAGGGTTATTTTTCATGTTTTAAACCTTAACGTATCATATTACGCAAACATACTTTTTGTTTTCCACATCACTGGTACTTATTTTAAATAATAAAATGGTTATTGAACGTTCCCATGTTCACTTACAGATATAGACCATGAGTTTAGACACTGCTCTAGTCCATTCTAGTTTAACTTCTCATTGCCACCAGATATAATCTCTAATTAATCATTCTTGATATATTCTCCATTACAAAATAATTTATGTTTATTCATCTTGTCCAGAGACAAAATCGTTAATAACAAATGTATGTCAAAAGTAACACAAGGTTTATTTTTTCGGTAACGTATCGTTTATAAGTTTATTTTTTAATTTATATATGAAGATTTCTTCGTTCCATTCTTGAATTATTTAAATTGTGTAATAATGTATTATTGAATTTTATTTATTCTATTATATTGTATTAATGAATTTTATATGGCTTATTTTTATGCATGAAAATTCCGTTTTCGAATTTATTTTTCATATTTTATTCTGTTCTTGGATTATATT
Source organism: Tachypleus tridentatus (assembly GCF_004210375.1). Taxonomy (NCBI): domain Eukaryota; kingdom Metazoa; phylum Arthropoda; class Merostomata; order Xiphosura; family Limulidae; genus Tachypleus; species Tachypleus tridentatus. Next base: position 63,693,756 of record NC_134825.1, read on the forward strand.
CAATACATTTTCCCATATCAAAAACACATTATCTGTATGTACTAGGACCATATGATGTACAGTTGAAATTCTTCATCCAAAGTGAACACTTATTTAAACCAATTGGTGGTGTATTTTGTGTTTACTCCAAGTTCAAAGTTTTAGTAACTTTGATTCCAAATAAGTATTTTACAATGCCAAAATTTGTCTGGTATTCAAATGAGTAGATATAAAATATATCAATAGGATACGTAGTATATGTGGTTGCTCATAGATAGTAGTCTATTAAAGCTAAGATAGCACCTCTGAATAAATTACTTGTCATTGTCCCATTTATGTGACGAACTGGATTTGCTAAAAATGCATAATAGATAAATATATATATATGTGTGTGTGTATGTACGTGTATAAACATTTGTAAATCATACTTTTGACTCTTTAACAACATTTAAGTGTCTATAAATTAATGTTTAATTCGATTGTATTAATAAGTTAGTTAATAGATGATTAGAATTTAAATTTTGGTTTTAGGGAAACGTGAATTAATGGATTACTTACTTAAAAATGAACGACACTGCTCCTTTGAAACTGTGATATTAATTTTCGTTATTCCTTGACTATTTTAAAAATTAAAAATAATTATCCATGGTTTAAAATTATTCATTATTAATTTATCCTATTATTGTTTATTGTAATAATCGTATTGTACGCCTGGTTGGAGAGTACGTTTTGTCCATTATATCTATATAATAATAATAATACACTCATACGTGAGTTTGTTATGGAAATGCACGCGCATGCGTATGTAGAGAAAAGTGCGCGCGCATTATTATTACAGACAAAACTAAGTATTGCTGTAATAAACTACCTGAGACCCGCAAGATATTTGCACTCAGATTAGAGTCTTTATTGCAACGGAATTTCTTTACATGCAGGATTGCTAGAATAATACAAAATAATTCTAATCGCACACATCGAAATCTTGTCATACTATAATTCTGCTGTTGGTATGTCTTATAAGCATGCGCAGTAAGAATTTTGCTCACAAAAACAGTGCAAGTGCCTGTCTTTACCACGAAATTTAAGTTTCAGTTTCCTGTGCCAGAGACATGGAAGGTTCAACCAACAAGTCATTACAACTGCTGTATGAAAGAAGGAATAACAAAACAAAAAGGTGGTTGTAAATATTATTTATTAACCATTTAGTAAAGTACCATTAAAACTTGAAATTTTCAAAAAGGTCTGACTTTAGGTCCTACATAACTTACGTATAGATAGTATTAAGCACAGTACAGTTTAGTCCTAACTAAACTCATGCAAAGAAACTTGCACGGAACTATGTAAATTTATCTCATTATTGAACTTAGGCCTAAAATTAATTAAGACCCCGATTACATTTAGTTTGTGTTTATTCTTCAACTCTTGTATTTAAAGAAACGTTATTGAAATGAAGGTACTGATCTGACAGCTTACGTTTTTTCGGGTCTCTACTAAGAAATATATTTTCCATGTAGCTTTGTGTGTGTACTGTTATTATAATTGCCAAATTTTGGAAACTTGTAATTACAGTGTATTGTATTGCGTCGTTGGAATATTAAGATGTATTGTTTCAGTGTTTTGTACCTGAATTTTACCGTAGATATCCTTATATTTGAAGACACTACGTTACAGATGACTTAAATAATAACAAGTAAAATTATTAATTACAGTGTAACATAACTGAGATCAATATTCCTTCATCTTCCTTATTGGATGTTAAGAGATCAATAGGATGTTTGTAGGCAAGATGGTGTAGTGATGTGGAAACTTCTCAAACGTTACATCTTGTCATTAATCAGGAATGGTGTAAGTTGTAGGGGGTGACTGTATGTGAATATTCCTTGTATGAGTTAATTTGACGATAAGAAGCAATGAATTAATCGAACGTTATACGTATAATAACAATTCCTCCACTTTTAAAGGAATCATCTAATCCCTTGCGTTACCATTTGCTACAACAGTGGAAACTGCTGCACAAGGCTACACCACCTTTAATTTTTACTATTTCAAGAAATTGCGTGACATTATGATAGTTGGATCATAAGATCTACTAACTATACGATAGTTACAACTGAAGTGTAACAACTGTGATTTTAAATGGTTCTTGAAATCGTGGAAGAGATTCTGTATGTGCGTATCAGAATATTTTCAGTAACTGCAGGCCCCCCCCCGCTAATAAAACGGTAAGTCTACGGATTTACAACGCTAAAATTAGGGGTTCGATTTCCCTTGGTGGACTCAGCAGATAGCCCGATGTGGCTTTGCTATAAGAAAACACACACACTCTTCAAAGTTATTTGGTCTTATTGTAACTAAATAAACAAGGGTTTGATGTTTTGCCCCCCTCTAGTACAGCGGTATGTCTCCGGATTTACAACGCTAAATCAGGGGTTCGATTCCCCTCGGTGGGCTGAGCAGATAGCCCGATGTGGCTTTGCTATAAATAAAAACACAAACACAGTAACTGCAGATTATTCACTGCTTTTCCTATTATCGACATTCCCAGTTGACGTTTAGTTTCATATAACTATTTAGATATACTAATTACGTGTTTTGCACTTAATTGCTAATAAGCAAATAAGAGTTGAATGTAAGAAGTATTTTCTTTCTTACAACTAATAGGAACAATAACAATATGTTCATATAGTAATGTGTAGTTGAACTTTGCTATTATTATAAGGGAAAGTTCTTGTTTGTTTGTTTTTTCGCAGGATAAATAATGAAAACGCATCACATTTTATATCAAATATTAAAAACACTTAATAAAGTAAAATGAAAAACAAAAACTAGTGATGAAATACCTAAACACAAGTTTCAATTTCGAGCAAAAGTCAAAAACCTTAACATTTCATTGGTTTTAAAATCAAACCTCTTAATAAAATATTTCTCAAACAAGTCTTCTTTGAGACCAAAGTTTTTATTAGAAAGCACTTGTAGCACGATCCTTACGAAGAATAAAACCGTCATAATTGATGTGTGATTTGAAACATGCATAATCTATCAATGATGTTTAATTATACCGCTCTTGTGCGTAAAGCACGTAAAGACTTCTATTTTGTTAGTTGGAAATGATTTAGCAGCTTAAATATTATTTTAATTGACATTTTATTACAATAGAAGTTTCTTAATGTGACATTTTAGAACTGTCAATGATATTAAAAGGTTACTGTCACTTTGTGTTAATGATTTCTTGATTTAAAATTTTTCTTTGATAAAAATAAGGTTTTATTATATAAATTATATCATAAAATAAAACTGATAGAAATGTTGTTTTATAATTTTCAATGAAAACATGAGTTTCTTATTTTTTTTTATAAAAGCTTCAACAATTGATATAAATATCTCATTTTAAAAAAATAAATTATAAACGGTCTTTTTTTTAAAAGCCGAAACTATAAAATAGGTTTAGCGTTATATTAGTAACTCTCAGAGTTAGTCTTTTAAGCATCCGAACAATTGTTTTTTTAATTATATATAGCCGAAACGATTGAGATATAATAATTAATATTCGTGTTCAAAAGAACAGTTGAGACTATGTGTTGTAGCCTAAAAGCTACAAGTAACTTTAAAATATATGTTTAACAAACTAATCTATCCAGTTTAAAAATAGTAAGCATGCTTATCGAAACCAGGCAACCTGTAAACGTTTATCTTGCGAAACGAATCTAACCAATCTATAAACAGTAAGCATACAACCTAGTTTGTAAACAGTAAGCGTACTAAACTAATCAAACCAGCTTGTAAACATGCTATCCAAATCTTCAAGGAATAAACATATTAAACCAATTGAAAAGTAATTAACACACTAAATGAAAACAACGAGTCTAAAAATAGTAAACATAGTAAAAGTTCTTGCCCAGTCGTAAAGAGGTAAATAAACATAATTAAATATCTTTAACTTAGCCAACAAACCTCACAGTAGTTAGATCAAATCTGGTCAGTAGTATAGTGATAAGGAACGTAGACGAATCTAGCCAGTTTCACCAGGTAAGCTTATCTTTGGAAACTGCATATAAATAATGGAAACTATAATAAAAGCACTACTCTATAATAAAAAGTCTTAAAAGAAATAAAATATGCTTAAGAAATAACAAATTGACATATTTTATAATTTCTAACAAAATATACGTGAAAAAATGACGTAACATTTAGTACAATTTGTTTCTCGTAATTCTAAGAACTGTGTGTTACATGTTCGTTTTGCTCTGTAGTGTGAGAGTGAATTTCTACAGCGATTGAAAAGCAATTAATAACATTCAAAGCCTGGTAACAGGATTGTAAACAAAATCTTATGTATCAATACTTTAAAAAAAATTTGGAACTAAGTTAAGCCACGCTACTAAAAAAAGATTATTTTATAAACTGCAAGTTTTGTGTTTATTGGGTCTTTCTCGCGGAAATGGAATGATTTGTGTGTAATTTCATTATATTGGTTAGATATGTTTTAAAACCCATTACTTACATACACTGGTGTAATGTGGTTTGTAGAACTTGTTTAGAAATACTTTATCATATACTTTTACTGTCAATTTTTTTTTATCAAAGTATCTATGATGTATGCAATGTTTATTTCTGAAGTCAACACACACGTACATATATACCCCTATGGTGTTATAGAAAATATACACAAGTTTATATGAAATAATTTATTGTTTTAGTGTAATTATACCTATATAATTATTCCCACACTAATTCACAGAAACGAAGGACTGTATAACAATGTGCAATAATGATTGCGGGTACGATTATATTGACGTTTCTGGACACTATTGTGATTACTAGGCTAAATAAGTCGCTTTAATGGCTGTCTCAACCTGTAAAGTACGCCCTGATGTGTGCAGTATCAGATATTTTCTAGTAGCAAGCTTCTTCCTATTAACGTAACTTTTCTGACTGATATCATTTTGAATAATTGAGTAGGTGCTCGAACACCCGGATGTAGCATGATTGTAATATAGCCAGCTCGTTCGCCGCAACCTGATACATTCAATGAATTTTTATGTGTACATGTTTGTGTGAATTATAGATATTGTACTGGTATACAAGCTTCCAGGCTGCAATTTGCTGAACTGTACGTATGAAACTTGTACAAAGTGTACAATATTTTAAAGTTAATTTTAAAACAAAGATAACAAAGGGAAAGAACTCGCGTGATTTTTATGTGTGTGTGAATACTTAAAAAGAAAACTCAGTAAAAAAATTCGGTTGAAGTTTTCCGGTAAAAATAGTCATGATACCACACGATAAAATGTGTCGACTTTTATACACAACCAAGTATTCCAAAGGAAAGAAATTAGACTTGTTTCATTCCACTCCGAATGTGCTTGTTCGTCAGCAACTGAATAAACCTTACAATGTGAAGAATTATAATTGTATACAAACATTATAGATGTTAATGGTTGGAATTTCTTTTTCTGTATATTTAATTATACAGCAATATGTAATAAAGCATTTAATGTCGTATCCAATTGATGTGGTTTGGTTATTTGTGTTTTTGATGCACATCCAAAGTAAAGTTTAAATACTCAATTAATTTTATCCACATAATACTAAACTTCTTGACGTCGTATAGATTAGTCATAGTATTTTAAATATTTAAACCTCACGCGAGAGCTATCTGTTCTAGCCGTCCGACTGGTTAAGGGGAAAGCAGGTAATCGACACAACCCACTCCCTGGGCTACTTACTCTTTTACCAACAAATAATGGAATTGGCTGTTACATTATATTGCTTCCACAGCTGAAGGGATGATCATGTTTGGTGGGGCGGGGATTGAACCAATGACCCTAAAATAGCGAGTCGAATGCCATAAACACTAGCCCTACATCCACTAGTCGCCGCAATCCTCTTTAGACAGTTTCGTTTGAATTTCGCATAAAGCTACTCTAGGGCTATCTGCGCTAGCCGTCCCTAATTTAGCAGTGTAAGACTAGAGGGAAGGCAGCTAGTCATCACCACCCACAGCCAACGAATAGTGGGATTGACCGTCACATTATAATGCCCCCACGGGTGAAAGGACGAGCACCTTTTGTGCGACTGTGATTTGAACCCACGACCCTCAGAGTACGAGTCGAACGCCTTAACCCGCCGGGCCTCTTTACACAGTTACAGTGCATATGGTGTTCATATGGTTAGTTAGGCTTATTTTACCTTATTGGTGACGTAGTAAATGTGAGACTCATTTCTGAGATCATCCTGCCTAAGAAATGGAGTTTTTAACGATCCTAACATTTAACATGAAATAATAAGTAGCATGCAAATACAATTCCAGACACTTATTGCTATAAGTAAGTTATGTATGCAAATATGACGAAAACCTTTTAATGAAATATATATCTCAAATTTAAAATGCTTTAATTCGAGTATTTCAAATTACTTAAAAACTCCTATAATAAGCTCCATGTAATAACTAAGTTGAAGCATTTCAACTTGAAGTTGTATTTGAAAAAAAAATGTCTCGGTCGCAAACAGAATTAAAGAAAATGTGATTTCCAAAATTAAAACTGTATTTTTAGGAGAGAAACAGCGTCCAGTTATTTAACTTTGATACCGATATTTTTAATTACAAATATTTATTCTATCTATATCTTTTGAAATTTAAATGACAACTGATGAAATAGTAAAACTTGTAGATGTGATTTTATGTATAAAATAAAATAGTCAAATATCAATAATTTTAAATATTTAGTTTATGCACAATAATTATGTTCTAATGATAGATTACCAAAGGTGGCTTCAGAAGTGAGCGATCAGTATTATTTTTAACAATATAATTTTTGCTGATGCTATTACTTACAACTGACCATAGAAGTCAGTAACTACATGACAATCAATACGACGCGCCATGTAACCAACGCCCTTATATAAATAAGTGCTTTTGTTCTTTATTGTGCATTATCGTTACTGATATAATTCGATTTCTGTTATCTCTGGAATGTGTAAAATAAAACCGTTTAAAACTCCGCTTATTGTAATATTGTTAATTAAAGCAAATATTTTCAAGTATAAGACACAGATCTACGTACAGTCAATGCATTAACTCACAATGATTATTGTTGAGTCAAAGCCTAGAAAATCACATTAATTGTAACTAATACAGAAATACCATCAAAAGCCGAAATATTCAAATCGCACACTTTAAAATAAGATTGAGAAAATACCATCTGATTTAGGAAAGTTTATGTTTCTTAGGCTTAGGCAACTTTGTGTTGTAGTACAGAATAATTACTTTTTGTACCTCACGCTTTCATACAGTTCATTGAACACTGACTCATAAAGAAAGTGATATATTAGAGAAATGAGATTTTCTTTGTTGGCAGTTTGAATATTTTCTGCTACTGGATAGTTCCAAGAAATAAAAAACTAATAATAGTAATTCGACATTATATAAATGAACTTAAGTATAACATAACAGCTAGACGAGAATATAACTCGAAACGAGTAAAAGCAGCAAAGCGGGAAATTATAAAACGTACCTCAAAGTAAAACCAATTATAATTTAACTATCACTAAAGTGGTAAACCTGAAGCATTGTTCAAAGTTTTCAATAATTTTCTGATTGTGAGCGAATCAATAAAAGTTGGCACCGTTGTACGTGTCGTATAAAAAGCAATGTATCCAAAAAGTGTTCGCATGATGTTACGTCAAACATCATGTTCGCCCCCCCCCGCTAGTACAGCGGTAAGTCTACGGATTTACAACGCTAAAATTTGGGGTTCGATTCCCCTTGGTGGACTCAGCAGATAGCCCGATGTGGCTTTGCTATAAGAAAACACACACACTCTTCAAAGTTATTTGGTCTTATTGTAACTGAATAAACAAGCGTTTGATGTTTTTAATGTGTTGTTTTAAAAACGTATAACAGTTATAGCTTGTTTTATTTCCCTTCCTCAAAATCGAGCATGAAGTCAGATTGTCAACTTGTTTTGTTTGTTTGTTTTTTAATTTTGTGCAAAGCTACTCAAGGGCTATCTACGCTAGCCGTCCCTAATTTAGCAGTGTAAGACTAGAGGGAAGGCAGCTAGTCATCACCACCCACTGCCAACTTTTGGGCTACTCTTTTGCCAACAAATGGTGGGCTTATCATCACATACGAAAGGTGATGATAATGTTTGGTGTGATGGGGATTCGAACCCGCAACCCTTGGATTACGAGTCGAACGCCTTAACCAACCTGGCCATACCGGGCTTGTCAACTTGTACCGAAAGTCACAGAGTTTTACACACGACTGCGCACTTTTAGTTCTATGGTAATTTAAAGTGAAATCGTCATTTAACTCAATCGATTTTTGAACGAGAAATATGAATGTAAAATATGTACTTTATACTCGTACATGGACTAAATTCCAAAAATAAATGACACAAGCGTTCTCCAGTGACACAGCTACTAGTCTGTAGACTTCTAACACTTTTTAATATCTGTGGTAGGAACAACATAGATAGCTCATTGTATAACTTTGTGCTTAACTGCAAACAAGAAAAACGGGTGAGGTGTGGAGTTTCACCTTGTATTTAGATATGCACTGATACTAAATGTAATGTGTGTTAATGTCACATGTTAGGAAAATGACCCAGTGCTACGTATCACATTTTTGTCTAATGTCATTAGTGTTTTATTACCTATAGCTCTGTGAGAATCCTCATTTTAGAAATTTGCTCTAAAAATTTCAGGTTAAAGTCACACATTGATCAAAATTGTTTTAATTTAACTTCATTTCTATTCATATCTTCTGTAATGAATAACAGGCTATCCTTCGGAAGCAAATACTTGTGTGATATCTGTGTTTACTTATCTGCAGCGTTAAGTCTCTTCTGTATTATAGTGGACGCGATGTTAACTGTATCTGTGATAAAGCGTCACCGTAACACTGAATTGACAACTACCGATGAACTTGCACGAATTCGGTTGAAGTAAATAATCAGCTATGTTTCACACATAAAAGTTGAAGAGTTATTACAGTTTAGAATTGATGGTTATTGAAATGAAAAGCGTGGATTATTTCTTATCTGCACTAGCTGTCACTAATGTGAAAGTGATAGACTAGAGAGAAGGCAGCTGCTAGTCAACGTCACCATCAAATCTTGGGCTGTTCTAGCTGGCTAGTGAGATGGACTTTCACATTATAATGCACCTGAAAGGACGGGTATTTTTGGTAAGATATTTTGAACCTACGATCCGCAAACTGAAAGTTGAGCGCTTAAGTCGCTAGGCTGTATCCAACAGTACATAAAATATATTTACTTTTTTATGAATGAAACATGTTTAAACTATTTTGAAATAAAAATTTAAAGACGTTTATGTATGTATTCAAAATGTATCTATAGATGGCGACATTTCCTTACAAGAAATGAAAATGTTGAAGATAATTATAGTTATTTAAAAAAGAAAGAAATACAGTACTGATCTTGACAGTAATTGATGAAATATCACACATGGTAGTACCACACTGTATTTATATTCATCACTGTCATTCAAACTGTTTGCTACATTGTTACTTGTGGTTTGAAGGGATTGTTTACACTTTGGGGTTGAATACCAATCATTAGGAGCATTAAATAATAATATTTCTGTGTTTCGCACCCGATTAGTCTAACATTTAGCAAAGAAAAAAATTATAAAGCCATTTAACTTACTAATCCATATAGATAGGGTCTCTAATATTCGTCATAATATTTGAAAAATGTTGCAAGTTTGGTGGAATATGTATCCTGTCAAAAATCATTTAAATCAAAGTTACGTATTAATAATATATTCATGTCAGAAAAACTTCATGGTCTCCGACTATGATAGTTTTAAGTAAATTATGGTAAAATAAAATCATTAAACGTTTTCGTGATATCCTTCTTGATTAATACTGACACGAAAAAAGTCTTAAAAATTTCAATTTATTTAATCTTATGAAGTCTAAAAACTTTTAATCTAAGTAACATCTTGACTTTTAAAAGCTTTTGATTTTTAAATCTGTCGAATTCTGTGAGTTAATTTATCAATTCAACTATGAATAATATTATTATATTATCTGTATGCCTAGCTAAGCGCTTCCTGTTTCCAACTCTTTCCTACATTAGCATGATGAAGTCAGATCATAAACAAAAGTGAGCGCTGATATGGCTGGTCTTCTGACTTTTAAACATTTATCAGAAGATAGCTACGTATTTCAAAGTCAAACACTGAATTGATTGGTTTTGTGAATCTTAAAGTTTATCCGAAGACGAAATTCTGACTAGTCTAGGTCTATGAATCTTAAGTTTATCAGAAGACGAAGACTGATTTGGTTGGTTTTGTAAATCCTAATGTTTGTCGAGGTTGAGTCCTGATTTGGCTGGTTTTGTTGAGTCCTAACTTTATCAAACTCGAGCTGTGAGTTGGCCAGCCTAAAATGGTCATACATGTACAGTCATGTGAAAAAGCTAGGACACCCTATGAAAGCCTGTGTATTTTTGTAACATTTTTGGATATATAGATATTTAATCACAGTTTCAACAATACTGAGAATAGGAATATAACTAAACAATTAAAACTGAAGAAAAGACTTTTCAAGATTTTCTGTAAATGTAATTTTACAAAAATGCATATTACAACTGAGGACAAAGTTAGGACACCCTACCCCCTAATAGCTAGTGTTACCCCTTTGGCTGAAATAACTGCAGTGAGACGCTTCTTGTAACCATCTACCAGTCTCTGACATCGGTCTGAAGAAAGTTTTCTCCACTCCTCAATGCAAAATTCTTTCAGCTGTAAGATGTTTGAGGGGTTTCTTGCATGTACAGCCCGTTTCAAGTCACCCCACAGCATCTCAATGGAATTAAGATCTGGGCTTTGACTCGACCATTACAGGACTCTCCATTTCTTAGTTTTCAGCCAGTCCTTGGTGGATTTACTGGTATGTTGTGGGTCATTGTCGTGTTGCAGGGTCCAGTTCCGCAACAGGTCCTGCTGCAGCAAAGCAGCCCCAAACCATGACACTTCCACCTCCATGCTTCACAGTTGGTATGATGTTCTTTTCCTGGAATGCTGTATTTGGTTTACGCCAAACATGTCTTCTGTTCTGGTGTCCAAATAATTCAATTTTGGACTCATCTGTCCAAAGAACGTTATTCCAGAAGTTCTGGTCTTTGTCTACATTCTCTCTGGCAAACTTCAGTCTGGCCTTGACGTTTCTCTTAGAGAGCAAAGGTTTCCTCCTTGCACACCTCCCATGCAAGTTAAACTTGTGCAGTCTCTTTCTGATTGCAGAAGCATGCATTTTCACATCAACAGTAGCCAGAGCCTGCTGTAGGTCCCGTGATGACATATTAGGATGTTTGGAGACCTCTTTTAGCATCTTGCGGTCTACTCTCGGGTTGAACTTGCTTGGACGACCAGACCTGGGCATGTTGGCAGTTGTTTTGAAAGCCCTCCACGTGTTGACTATTTTCCGGACAGTGGAATGGCTGATTTCAAAATCTTTTTGGATCTTTTTAAATCCCTTACCAGACTCATAAGCTGCTACAATTTTCTTTCGGAAGATCTCAGACAGCTCATTTGCTCTCACCATGGAGCTCACTCTCACTTCAACAGTCAGGAGCACACCAAACTAAATGTCTGACGTTTTGATAGGGCAAGCCTCATTCAAAATGCTGAGTAACGATCTTCTAATCATGTGCACCTGGTGTGATACACCTGTGTGTGAGTTGAGCCATTTTAAGTGGGAATAAATGTAGGGGTGTCCTAACTTTTTCCTCAGTTAGAATATGCATTTTTGTAGAATTACATTTACAGAAGATCTTGAAAAGTCTTTTCTTCAGTTGTAATTGTTTAGTTATATTCCTTTTATCTCTTAGTATTGTTGAAATTGAGAGTAAATATCTATATATCCAAAAATGTTACAAAAATACACAGGCTTGTAATCGGGTGTCCTAACTTTTTCACATGTCTGTACCAAGAGTTGACTGTCTCGATTACTGTAATTTTTATACAATAACCATAAAATGTCCGACGGTATATATAGGCTTTGTCTTAGGATTTTTGTCTGAAAAGAAGGATAAAAAAGCCTGAAATAGGACATATTTCCACTTTTTATAGGCTTTGAATTAGAAGGCACAAGTGCTTAATCAGTTACTACTTTTCACAGAGCAAGGTATGGAGTTAGCATCTAAGAATAACAAAAAATGAATAAACAGGAATACTATTTATCATTGATATAACAACAAAAAATGAATAAACAGGAATACTATTTATCATTGTCCTTCACACTAGCATATAAAAATAATAATTTGAGGTGATTTGTTGATCAATAACAACTACCAAGATTTTCATTTTGATATAATAGTTTTGGTAAATATAAATTAATTGTTCACCTCCTACATAGAATAATTTTTCACGAACACAAAAGTTAAGAAATTTAGCATATTTTGTTATTATAAAATATAAATAATTTAAATAATAAAAACATTAACTGAACATTTGACTTTATTTGAGATTTCTGTCATGACAGTAAATTATCTTCCTGCAATAGTACAATTTCAATATTGACTTCATTCAGATAAACGTTCTGAATTATTGTTTTTTGATAAATAAGCAAATTTAAACAAATAATAAATTAAGAGCTAGGCACACTTAATCCAAACTAAGTTGACTTGCCATGTCGGAGCTCGGCACAGCAGACAAGAAGAACTGTAAAAGGTTATTTCAGTCACTTTTTTGTATTTTTTCTGTGTATAATACGCTTAACAATAAATTTATAAAAACTATTAAAACTAATATTACAGTTTAATAATAAGAAGGGTTAGAGCTCTCATTGGGCCATTATATGTGACAGTCAACACCACTATTCTTTGGAAAAAAAGAGTAGCCCAAGAGTTAGAGTTAGCCATTGGGTGATGTTGATTAGCTGCTATCTTCCCTCTTGTCTGTCACTGCTAAATTAGGGATAGCCCTCAAGGAGATTTGCGCAAAATTCAACACAAATAAAACCAATGACAAGTAAGTTTATCAATGATTTTACGTAATTGCGAGAATTATAACGGTAACCAGGTTATGAAAAATACTATATAGTTGAATTGCTATTTTCACTAACCAGTATGTTCTTTGCAGATAACCATAGATATATAATACTAAAGAGAGCCGCAAATAGAACTCTGAATCATATAGCCCATTCTAAGTAAATCACTGCTTTCACCATTTGTTTCGAAAAAAAATGAGGCCCTCACGTATAATTATTTGTTTATAAACATATTGATATCAACAGCTCAGATTTAAGCAATGTTTTACTAAGTCATGGGTGATTAGTGAATTACATTTCTCTATCAGATATTGACTGTTAACGTTATATTTGAAAATTAATTACCCTTAGAAATACGTATGAAATATGAAGTATTGAAAAACTGTTACAGTACCCATTTGTTAAATAAGAATATAATAGTAATTATTTTGTTAACTGTACAATACTCCATGACGCTGTATAAGGAATATAACTAGTAAATATTCGCATAATTAACACTGTAGCATTTACAACTTTGTTCCAAGGAAAAGGAACGAAGGATATAACGTTATATCAGATACCGTTATTAAATATATGAAGATAAAGTGGTATTAGTACATGTGATTTAATATATAAATATAATATTAATTTCACTCCTATAAAACCTCTAAGTAATGTAGCATAACTAATGAACTGGTGAAAATATATAAATTAATAACATCGCTAATCACAGATGCTCCTTGTAATATTTTTTATATTCATTTATGAAATGTAAAAGTGAAAACCTTTAAAATTTCGTCGCGAATAAAACGTTTTGTTGCAACAGTTTATTTTACTGAGCGTATTTTATCAATATTCGGTAAATAAAATGCGAAGTGTAGATCACTTAATATAACGAAAGTTTTTTTATTTCCACTAGTACTTTTACATAAACAACGATAGGCACAACTTCTCGATAGAAATTATAATCTTCTCTGCCAATTTTCTCTTGCATACGTTATTCTTTTTTAGTATCTCTATTACTTCTTTGAAAACACAATCTCAGTATTTGCAGCGCAAAGTGACTAAATGGCTGACTCGGTAATCAGTCAACAGTTCAATTTAGTCTCGCCTAAAACGCGTCTTATATCCTTCAAATACAAGGTGGCCCGTAAGTCCCTACCCGTCCATATGTTACCATGTTATATTCAATTACGCATGTATTATAATTTCTTTTCTTTTTTGTCAGAGAAATATGGCCGATTTAAGCCCATTTACACTTGAAAATGCGTCGCATAATATTATGCAGCGAGAATGAGGGACAGCACACAGATACACTGGATACATAAGATATATGGATGGATAGGGACTTACGGGCCACCCTGTATATTCTTAAACTCTCAAAAATTTTCTGGTTTTCAAGCTACATGCTCGTCTCATATCGTTATTAATTTTTCTAGCCAAAAATAATACAACTTTTTTTTTTTAAAGAGAAAGCTTACAACAGTTTGTTGTAGTCTTTCAAACTTTATGCTTATTGGGCATTTTAAAATGTGTCAGAAACATTGTGTATTACAAGCTTAGTTAAGGAGAATGTAGCATGAGAAATGAGTGAAACAGATCTAACTAAGAAGCCTTCTGGGTAGACATGACGTCAACATTGAGGCTACGTCACTTACACTGGGGAATCCTTATTCCAGATTGATCATTCACTGAGCGAGAGATTTGTGTTCGTGTTAGTTAAGTGTCTATCTAGCTGTAGGTCTGCTCAACTCATACACGGCTGTGGTATGTTAACTTCTCTCTATTACTATGTTTGTGTTCTGCATTAGTTAAAAGGATACATTCTGGCTCTCTCTTTCTGGCCAAAAATGGAAGAATTTGTTTTGAAGAAGTGTTAAATGTTAATTTTCAAAAAATGCCCCAAACCTATTATTACGTTTCAAAAACCCAGTAAATGCTACTAGCAAAAGTAACTTGATTTTCTGCTTATTTCATTATTCAAGTTTCTTAAAACTAAGTTCAAAATAATTTATATGGCATTCAAAACTGGTTAATTTAATGATTTTTCTTACATAAGTATCCCTCTTGACACAACTTTATTACACAGAATGCTAAACTTCCGTCTATATGGTATATATTCAATCCTAGACCTCGGTATAGTGTGATTTATATATAACTTTAATTGCTTTAAAAAGAGAACTATGTTTGTTTAGAATAATTGTGAGTTATTAACAAAAGAAAAAGTATTTCGCTCGTAACTTCTCTTTCTCAGAAACACGTAATGAAATATCTATTTAAATATATTTATCTTTGATTTCAAAGTGGTTTGATTATATAATATTGACTACGATTTGTCTTGTATCTGTAGTAAGTATATTGCTATGCAATAGCTTTTAGGGCTAAGACGTCGAAAATGACACGTAAGGAAACGTGTAACACCTTTAAATACAGTGCTGGTAAAGATGGTGCATTTATGACTATGTATTTTTTTCTATATTCATTCCACATTAAATATGTCTTCAACTTCAACTATATTTTTTAAGGTAGTAAAAGATATTCCAAGCAAAATTATATGAAGGAAACGGTTGCCAGGTGTCCAACAGTTGCTTAAATAAACATAGTGGTATAAAATTTCAATGTTTTAAGGCTATTGTTAAACATCTATACGTATATGTATACATATGTATAAATAAGAATACAGTGTGACAGTATTGTATATATTGTAATAATACGTTGTACAACTAAGTTTCTGTAATTAAAACCAGTATACTCTGCTATATTACACATTTAAGGCAAAACCAGTACATTTTGACCAATTCAGATCAAAATACAATTAATATTTCTCCAGCGTCACCAGATCAGGATAAGTAGCTTCTATGCTGTTTGTCACAGTGTTATGCTATCTTATGTTGCCCTGGTGTTCTGCTTTACACTATTTTTATTATTTTTGATGTAGACGTGTGTTTTTTTGTAATAATTTTATATCGACTTCATGTTCTACTTTATAAAAATGTGTTATTTTATATTAGTTTTATTATATGTGACATACACCTGGTGTTCAGCTTTGCAATGTTTTTATGGCGTTTGAGGAACACTTGAGGTGTTGTTTTACATTGGTTTTATAATATTTGATTTATATCTGGTATGTTGCTTGATAATATTGCATGACTTTAATATGGATCTGGTGCTAATGTTGTTGTTTTTATCCATGCACCATGACTCGGCATGACCAGGTGGTTAAGGCACTCGACTCGTAATCTGAGGGTCGCGGGTTCGAATCCCCGTCACAACAAACATGCTCGACCTCCCAGTCGTGGGGGCGTTGTACTGTTACGGTCAATCCCTCTATTCATTGGTAAAAGAGTAGCTCAAGAGTTGGCAGTGGATGGTGATAACTAGCTGCGTTCCCTCTAGTCTTACACTGCTAAATTAGGGACGGCTAACACAGATAGCCCTCGAGTAGCTTTGCGCAAAAATTCAAAACAAACCAAACTCTGCACCACTATTATCCCTGTATAACAATATTTCTTTTATAGCTGTTGAATGATGTTGGTAAGACATGATGCTGGATCAAAATGATCATGTGTTAAAAGACACGTTTGTATAAATATGTATATATACATATTTTTTAGTAAAATGAAGTTTTTTAATTACACTATTTATTTTCAGTTTATACCAAACCACCATAACTCTGGCACAGGTTTTTCTCACGTATTCTTATTGATGTTGTTTGATGTAATACTTGTTTTCAAGGCACGGCATGGCCAAGTTGTTGAGGCATTCGACTCGTAATCTATTCGAGGGTTCGAATCCCCATCACACCAAACATGCTCGCCCTTTCAGCAGTGGGGGCGTTATAATGTGACGGTCAATCCCACTATTCGTTGGTAAGAGTAGCCCAAGAGTTGGAGATGGGTGGTGATGACTAGCTACCTTCCCTCTAGTCTTACATTAATAAATTAGGGACAACTAGCGTAGATAGCCCTCGTATAGCTTTGAGCGAAATTCAAAATAAACCAAACCATTTGTTTTCAATTTCAAATCAGTATTTTATTGTTTATTGTTATCATTCACAAATATTTGAGTCATTCTTCACTTTAAAAAATTTAGAATTGTTCGAAACTTTAAAATTAAAATATGATTTTTTATTACTATCACGTTTTCATTATATTATTTAAGAAAAATAAAACTACGTGTCATTTAGAATCTTTATGATTTGAAGCAGGTTAAACATTCCTTAAAAAATCATTCTTGAAACTTTTGCTTATCAGTTATTTCCACCTGTTAGTTTTTTACATTAATTAGTCAAGTATCTCTGAGTTGTTTTTATTTCATTTAATTTGTTATGTAGTCAGATAGTTTGAAACAAAGGAGAGAAAAATAGGCTCGAACGGAAAACTAAAACAAACAAGCCCTTCATTAGCTTGAGCTCGTTGTTCTAGCTTGCAGCTTTAGAGCGAGAGAAGATTAATCCGCGATAGACAACGTCTCTTATATTAATTACATTGATTTGCTGTCGTTGAAGGTTTTAAATAATAAAAGGGGGCGTATTAACGAAACCTAACATGAGTCATCCAGGAAGTACTCCATTTCTGGCTTCTGAACATAGAATCTTACCTTTAAATGGTAATGAACTCTTCTATTTTAAGCACGTGATCCATACAAGTATTCTGACGTATCTTAGGTAAAGGATGTACTTTTAAAACACTAAAAACACATACTTTAACAGGTACACGTCTGGTAGACACTTATTAATTTGGACAAGTTGAGTAGTTTAAAATTTATAAACTTGAGAAAGCACAGAATTTTGTATAGAATACTTCTAAATGTTCACAAATGTTTATTTTTATTAAAATAACATCATAGCTATTTTCAATGAAATGGTGTTATGCAGTTATATGTGTTACTTCTGTGTAGTGTTTGGATATTTGAAATTAAAGATAATCTGGAAAATTTCAACTTACATACATTTTTATTTCATAATATTGTTGTCTTATCTTCCCACAGATAAGCTTGGTTAATCTTCAAGGCTGTCTTCTTTCAACATGAAACCGTTCCTATCTACGAACTAGATTTATTCATAGTTAGAATCCGATAATTTGTATTTATTTCTCTTAAATTAGAGTCTCCAAGTGAGTCAATGGTACATTTAAGGACTCACATGATAAAATTCTGGGTTCGATTTCCCGCGGTGACCAGAATACATATGTAGATTTGAAGTAAAAAGCAACAACTCCTCTTGAAAATTTGTCTCGCGTTGAATGCCCTTGTGTAGCGTTATTTATATTTTATAACATGTTGTAAGCAAGACTAAAAAGTGTCGTTGATTGCTATAGCAACATATTTCACTAATTATATATTTAGAAAAGACGTGTTAGTGGAAAGTAACGTTAGATACTCATATAATTGTATGTCCTCCTAGTTCCTTTGTGCATATTGAAAATCTGTCAATTGTGATGTTATTAAGCGAACACAAAATCCAAACATTAGTTAGTTTGTAAGGCTGTAGTAAAAGATAAAACAGTAAATATGTAATAACTATTTTGGTGTTGTGTTTTACGTTAAAATTTAAGAAAGCAGAATGGCTAAAAATCTTTAAATAAAAAATAATTAAAATTATCTTGCTAAAATTTGACTTTAAATTAAATACAAAGGCAAGTAATTTTAAAACTTAACAAGAACTTTTGCTATAGTTACACGTACTTTTAACAAAACAAATGCGTGAAAAGGAGGTTGTCTGCAATCTTTTTTTGATTTTTGAAATAAATAAATAACTTTTATATTATGTAGATTGTAACAACAGAGCATTTACACAAAATAAAATTGACTAGGATCAGTTTTTCATATCTGTAATTCTACCTCTTGTCAGAAACGAGATATTTTTTGAATAAAGTTTTAAATTTCAGCTGAAAACGTATTATTAGAAAGTTGTAACTGGAGCATAAGGTGAATGTCTACAGATGTTTAATGTATTCGTACATAACAAACCTAATAAGCCCAAGTATCTCATAGACAAGTTCTGCTGAATATGCACCACCTAGCGGTAACAAGTGTAGTTTATTTCTGATATCTACAAGAATGTAATGTATTCGTAAATCCCATGTGCCCGAAATGGAAAGCAGCCATACAATAAAATAACATTCGTAAAATATCAACTGAACACTTTAATACAGTTTTCAATATTAGGAAACTTTATACATGCTTTTGATTAATGTAGTATAAATTGTAGCGATAATTAGATTTCTGAGCCCTGTATCTGATTACGGGCCAGGCATGCCCGGGTGATTAAGGTAGTCGACGAGTAATTCGAGGGTCTCGAGTTCGAATCCTAGTCACATCAAACATGCTTGCCCTTTCAGCCGTGGGAGCGCTATAATATTAGGTCAATCCCACTATTCGTTGGTAAAAGAGTAGTCCAAAGGTTGGTGGTGGGAGGTGATTACTAGCTGCCTTCCCTCTAGTCTTACATTGCTAAATTAGGGACGGCTGGCGCAGATAGCCCTCGAGTAGCTTTGCGCGAAATTCCAAAAACAAAACAAAAAACAGTATTTGGTAATTTAGTTTCGATAGGCCTAGGGTGTGTAAATCATTGAATTAGTATTTATTTGTCTTTATATAAAATAATACAGATAAATACAAATATACCTTTGCTGTGAAGAAAAATTATCAAATGTTACAAATTAATTTAATACCTCGACCATAATGAGTATTTGTTTGTATTTCATACATTGCCAGTATTCTCTTCGTAGTGTACATAACGTATATTTTCAGAGACAAATGAGTATTAAAACCATACTTTGATAAGTTGAAATGGTAATTTAGCAAATTTTTACACACTTTTGTTGCTTTATTTCACAATTAATTAATATCCTGAGTATTAATTAGTTATAACTATTTTAACGAGTCCTTTTCACATAGTGGGTGTCCTTTCCGTAAAAAAATAATCCTTTTCGCATTGTATGCCGATGTTAAACCAACATATATGATAAACTTTGGTTTTCGAAACAACCTCATTCGTGTGTTCCCAATATATTACTAGTTCATCTCTGACTATATGTTAGTTTTAATTACAGATACCTATGCCACGAATTATTTAGAATTATACCACCCAAGTCCTATGGACTTTATTGAAAGCAAATATTGCATTACTACTTTAAACCGGAGACGATTGTAGCAGCATGTGGCTTTGTAGTGAACAAACCAGAATGATAATATGAAAATTTACGGCACGCAGCCCAATGGCGAAAAAAACCACAAAACAACAAACATTCCGCACTTTGTAAAAGTAGGATCCAAATTCCATTATTCGGTCAGACAAGAGTAGCCTAAGAGTTGGCGGTGGGTGCAACTCAATAGCCGCCTTCCCTCAAGTCCATCAAGTACAAACTAAAATATGGATGTCTGTAGACAACCGTTTGTATAGTTTTGTGGGAAATTTTCAAAGTAACAGTGAGAAAGTCCTTAATAATATGAGATCGCTATCCACTGGTTGTGAGTCCAAACAGAAAATTATGAGAAAAAAGAAAAACGAGAAGAAATATATAAATAACGCCAATGTTTAATGTTGTAATTTTATATATTTTTCATGACATCAGTGGACTGGCAAACGTTCCATCTGTTTTTCTGTAACGTGACTATAAGAGGAGATACACTGGATAACAAAACCAATCCGAGTCTATATTATCAAGTCTCTTCTGAGAAGGCTTAGTGATGTAAGATATTTTCATTAATTTTGTTCTCTCAAAATGCTTTAACTTTCATAAAAAGGTGACATTGTAATTTTTAATGTGTAGTTTGCTGGAGGAAGACATAACACGAAATACATTGAGCTATCAGTACCTGTGGCTGAAATGATACAAACGATAGTATTAGGACTTGTGTATACCTTTAACAGAGCGAGTAGGTGACAGCTGTTATAACCTTTAGGCTATTGAATGCTTTCAGAAGGAAGTCGTGAAGTGTTACTTTTGGCCTACTTCACATACACTATTTATTCATGATATGGGACAGTTTTATGTATGGTTTATATAAGTATATAGCGAAACATACTTTGAATGCTGAGTATAAGTAACTTAAATATGTAAGATTCATATTAGTCTACTGCATATTAAATGAAGCTTTCTAAAATACTTGTTATTCTTGAGTAACATGTAATATTTATTCAAAAAATAAAGTAAAAGAGCGTTAACTCAGCAAACCATGTGAAAGCGTGCGTGGTGGGTTGGAAGTAGGTCCTTTTTCTAAGGACATGTCTCGAGTCTCAAAATTACTAACTACGGCACTGCTAATGTTACATATTCGTCCCTAAAAAGATTCAGTCACGAGATTACTGAATAAAACCGACTTATTTTGCAAAAATAAAATGCAGTAGAGGCACTATAGTAAAAGTCACGAAATTATTTTTTAAAGTCGAATATAATGGGATTTATATTTATTATCTTTTGTGGGAATATTTATGATGTAACAAACGAAGGATCGCTATTCTAGGACTCATGGACTAAAGGCTTAAAAATTCGATTGAAAATCATCATGAAATAAAGCATTTGTTTGTTCTGTATACTTATTAAATATATACAGTTCTGTACTAGGGAAGTGTGAAGAGAACTTTCTTTTCCGTCCCCCGCTGGCACAGCAATAAGTCTACGGATTTACAACGCTAAAATTATGGGTTCGATTCCTCTCAGTGGACTCAGAAGATAGCCCGATGTGGCTTTGCTATAAGAAAACACCAACACCAATCTTTCTTTTCCAAACAGAACAACAGTGGACAACAGATTAATGTCGTTCTAGAACGTTTCAATAAAATGGCGGAAATAAGAAAAACAAACTTCTCATATCTCTACTGTATATAAAATGAGTAATATGATAACATATTAATTATATTTTACTTGTGAGTTGCAACCACAGAATTATAAAGCTCAAGTGTAGATAAAGATGACCTACGTTTTTGTTTTGTTTTTTACTAGGATATGGAAAACGAATTAATTCCACTCAGCTAATAACAGTTTCTCATATTATATCATAAATGCTGTAACTAAAGTGCTTAGCTTCCTAGTTCCACTCAGCTAATAACAGTTTCTCATATTATATCATAAATGCTGTAACTAAAGTGCTTAGCTTCCTTGCTTTTCTTTATTGAAGTTAATACGATGTTCTAATTGGTATTCATCATTCTCTTCTTCGACGACTGGCCCGGCATGGCCAAGCGCGTTGAGGCATACGACTCAAGAAGGCATGTTTTCAACAAGTGTGGATTAACATGTAATTTTCATAAGTTCTGACAGTTAAGAGCCTCAGAAGACATGCTGTTTATACTTTGAAAAACCGTATAATATGAATATCTAATAATTATTCAGAATTCACAGTAAGAACAGAAACTATATCTAAGTGGAAGTGTTGAGTTTTATTGTTAGCAAAAAGTAAGTAAGAATTTTTTTTTTTAAATGGTAGTGTCAGTAATTGTGGTATTCTCAGAATTTTGGGTAATTTATAATTGGAGAACCAGAAGAATAAATTGCGAAATAAGTGTGAATTTAACTACAAACAAAGTTCAAGCTATGAAATAAACACATTGGACACAATGCCAGAAAATTAAAACTAAATTTATGTCAAAGACAAAACCAGAGCACGGAATTGTGTTAGGTTACTGGAGGGTCATCTTCTACTACACTCGTAAATTAATTGACTGGTGTTCTTTCTTTGAGATATCCTTTCGTAAACAAACTCATTTAGTATTCTGTGTAGTTCTGTTTAAATCTAAACGTTCCTTATTTAAATACAAATATTGGATTTACCAATAATGACTGGCGCTACCACATGGCTGGTCACTATCTTTCAACACAGTGAAGGCCGTACTTTCTAGATATCATCTACCTAACACTACCATTGCTGTCGTTGACCTGTTCTTACAAAGTGTAGCATTGCAGCACCATTTTTAGGCAGGGAGAGCCGGAATTACATCCAGACGACAACGAAGGAAAAAGACAATTAAAACGAACTCAGCGATTTTATGGGACATGTTTTACATGAAAACTGCATAGATTCAAAATAAATGAAATTTTGAAAATTACTATAGTATATGCTTGCGTGCCAAATAGTCGCAGAAATAACGATACAGTGAAAGAACTGCCACTGTTCCTAATAAAAATGTCAGGTGTCACTATTTTTACATGAAAAAACTTTAAATGGTCAAATCGCGGAAAAACAAAGTAAGCTTGGTACAAATAGATAGTCCCCTAGTTCTTGTTGCTTGAAGCTAAGTTCAAAGCTGCTTAATGGATTATCTGTGCTCTGTACATTACGTGTATCGAAACCCAGTTTTTAGCGTTGTAAGTCCGCAGACATGCTCCTGCGTCACTGGGAGTCGACCCTAACTTTGAAGTTCGTCTGTTAATTTAAACTCTTTCAAAAAATACACCTGTGTGTTACTATTTACCTTTCTAACTTTTTTTTTTATATTCTATCCCTGATAAAGAGATTGTATACATAAAATGAAACAGATTTTTAGGCAGTTAATTTAATGACGCTGAGAATAGAGAATTTAAGTAGGTCAGCATTGTTTTTATAGTATCATAGCGATGATACGGTTAAAACCTTGTGCAAAGCAATTACTATCCCTCAATATATGATAACATTTATGAGGTGGGTTTTCCTTCTGTTCTTCCCCTGCTAGTACAGCAGTAAGTCTACGGATTTACAACGCTAAAATTAGAGGTTCGATTCCCTTCGGTGGGCTCAGCAGATAGCTTGATGTGGTTTTGCTATAAGAAAACACTCTCTTCTATTCTTGCTTATACAGATAATGAAATGATACTATTTAGTTAAACCATGAAACAATAAATAAATGCAAACAACTTACATACCTTAGTTGATAATAGAAATGATATTACATTACAATAAGACAAATTATAGTTTTGATCATACCAGTTTGTTTGTTTTTGAATTTCGCGCAAAGCTACATGAGGGCTATCTGCGCTAGCCATCCCTAATTTAGCAGTGTAAGACTAGAGGGAAGGCAGTTAGTCATCACCGCCTAACGCCAACTCTTGGGCTACTCTTACCAGCGAATAGTAAGATTGGTTGTAACATTATAACGCCCCCAAGGCTGAAAGGGCGAGCATGTTTGGTCTAACGCGGATTCGAATCCGCAATCCTCGGATTAAAGGTCAAGTGCCTTAACCACCTGATCATGCCGGACCTAATCACACCAGATCAGCTACGTTATAACATTCGAATCTAGTTAAAACATATAAGTCATGAAAATGTCACAAAATGTACTTGTTAGTCTGACATCCAACAAGAACATTTTAAATTAATAGCTAACAAAGGCAGTGCAAACTATGCGGAAGAAGATGTTTAAAATGTATTTTAATAATTCACAGGAATGAATTTCGTTGTCGACTCATCTGACACGTAGCTGTAGCTTAAACTGTCTACTAGGATTTCTGAGACTAACCGAAAAAACAGCTGTTATAATTGAATTTAAAATATGATTATAAAACATACGATTTCTCATCATTTATCTTAATTAAGCTAAACTTGCATACTGTTGTATCCAGTTCTTTTCACAACCACTAGGAGAGCATTTTGTTCTGACAAAAATGAGCTATCTTATTCAGTAAAAATGTGTTAAAGAAATAAAGAAGTTCTTAATTACAGTCTCTGGCGGTAACATTTTTTATATCGTCTAACAGAAGATGAAACATAGAATATATAAACAACATTGTTCATACACTCAAAACTTTTGACTTGCATATAAAAAACTGATTTTGTTTTCTAAAAAAAAGTAGTTTTACTGATCGATCTGAATCTCTATATAAATAAATGATGTTGTTATTTACAGATCTCCTTTTTACCAAGTTTTCTGGTGTTTTCAGTACAATTTATTTATTTTTAATTTATTACCAATGTTTCTACACCTGCAAGAGTAGTCTGGAGCTTCCTCTACGTTAAAAATTGTTCAAGTGGCTTGAACCCCCTTTTTACTAAACTCACAAGTGGCTCGAGTTTGGTTTGTTTTGAATTCTGCATAAAGCTACCACCCACGGCCAACTCTTGGGCTGCTCTTTTACCAACAAATAGTGGGATTAACCGTCACATTATAACGCCCCCACGACTAAAATGGGCGAGAATGTTTGGTGCGACCGGGATTCGAACCCGCGACCCTCGGATTACGAGTCGAACGCCTTAACCCATCTGGCCGTGTTGGGTTTGAATTTACTCTTTTCTTCAAACAGGTCCAAGTGTGTTTGATCCTCCCTTTTGTAATATTCATGCAAGTAAGTTAAAACGTTCTCTTTACTAAATTCGTTCAACTGGTTTTGAATTTCCTCTTTACTAAATCTATAGAAGTCGATGTAAGCCTCTTCTTTTACTAACTATAAAAGTGAAGTAGAATCTTATATTTACTAAATTTATAGAAGTGAGGATTGAACTTAGTCTTTAGTATGTACAAAAATGGGACTGAACTTAGTTTTTAGTAATTTATAGAATTGGGTTGAAACTTCCTTCTAATTTCTCATATTTCGTTATGTTTCTACGGTTATTTTTTTAACATCATCTCGCATGCTTGAATTTTCACGTAGCTTTTCAAAATATCATTTAAAATATACGAAACAAATATTAGAACGAATATTCGTTTTAGCTAATTAACAACTAGTTACATTTTTATATTAAAAACTTCTCTCTCTTTTTTTCTTTTGTAACTACAGAAAAGTCGAGAATGTAATTTTTGTTGTAGAGCTCTAATATTTTCATTCATTGGCTGTATCCTCTGCTCTGAATTACGGTTTCCCTTGTTTCATGGCTCATCGTCACCGCTTAAATAAGAAGACTAACAAAATGCAGTTGTGCCTCTTATAATGCAGTGTGAATATAATATTTATAAAGTTTCTGAGCCTTTTTTTAACTGCCGACATTATAACTTAGATAATTTAGTTGTATGAATAAGTTCATGGAATTGCGCCTAATATATTATACCACATTATACAGTGGATTTACTTCACTGCATTTTCTATATTTACCTTTGGTGAGCTCCTCAGCGGTATGTCTGCGGACTTACAACGCTAAAAATCGGGTTTCGATACTCGTGGTGGGCAGAGCACAGATAGTCCATTGAGTAGCTTTGTGCTTAATTCATAAACAACAACAACTTTGGTGAAGATGAAAGAAATATTTTATTTAATCATTAAACAGGTGGTTCGCTGTATAAATATCGTATAATATATTAGACGCAATACCATAATATTATTCGCACGTCTAAATTAATTTAGAATGCTACATGGTGAGCTAAAAACGATTTAGAAACCTCATAAATATTCGATACATTTTTATTGACAGAGAAGAAATATCTGTTTAGTTTATAGAATAAAAGCAATTTTAGACTGTAAACAAAATCACCTCTGGTTGGTTGTCGTCTTCAGGTATTAAATGTAAAGTGTTTGTACAAAACTAACGAAAACGATTTCTGTCCCATTCTTGTAACTTTAAACTATTCTATGTTATTGAACGTGAGTAAGGGACTGTCTATACATACAACCAAAGAAACTGTCACGTAGCCTTTGTAATAAAGCTATGCTCTCTTTCCGAAGAACTATTTTAATGGTATTTTGAGGTTTTGTACTCATCACCTAAAAGAAGGTAACTTGTATTTTGTATTTTTAGAACTAAAATGTTAACTCTAAAGTATTAAAAGTTTCGTTTATGCTGTTGCACGTACGTGTGTGAAAGCTGCATGTTTCAGTTTGAAATTTACATTAAAAAGAAAACTTTAAATAAAGTACGACAACTAAACACGATAAGTTAATAAAGATTTATAAAAGTGAATTAAATAATATAAACCTCTTTTTCTGCTCATGTCGAATAACAAATCACATGCCATTACCAGATGACAACTGCACTTTTGAGCAATAAAAGCTCTCAGTTTAGCTGAGGACAGAACGTGCTTATCGGCAGCACTTGTCATCTGAAATGACTTTTTTCCGCTGAGAAGAGAATTGACTGTCATTCTTATACCTCATTAACACCGAAAAGTACAGTGTGTTTACTGAAGCGTCTCGGCAATAAGTCTGAGGGCTCACAGCTTTAAAAACCGGGTTTCGATACTAGTGGTGATCATGCACAGGTGGCTAGTTGTGTGGTTTTGTGCTTAAGAGAACACAGTTAAGAAGTGTTTGGTTGCATTACGGATATCTGGTCAGATACGCTAATCGCTAGACAGAGAAAATTAACTTTATACGCCTTTAGAAAGACTAGATAGCCAGAAACGCTTTTATACTATAAAAAAGGAAAAAGTCTACCTAAACACGAAAGACAGCTATGGCTACTCTGATTTATTACAGTCCGTGAAAATAGAAGAATAAATGAAAAGGACAAGTTTAATTTGAAATTTGCTTCTTAAAAGCGCAATCAGTTGAATAACTAGACAGAAAACAATGATATTTAGACATACTGGTAAAAGAGTAGACAGAACTAAATAGACATAGTGATGAGAAAAAATATATTAATATTTAAATAGAGAATCAGATGGGCCACATCAAATTAAACATATGAATGAGTAAAATAAGATAAAGAAATAATTAGATGGACAGAAAAGCAAACGAACAATAAAGGAAAATTTTTCTCTACAATTCGGGCCTGGCATGGCCTAGCGCGTTAAGGCGTGCGCTTCGTAATCTGAGGGTCGCGGGTTCGCGCCCGAGTCGCGCCAAACATGCTCACCCTCCCAGCCGTGGGGGCGTTATAATGTGACGGTCAATCCCACTATTCGTTGGTAAAAGAGTAGTCTAAGAGTTGGCGGTGTGTGGTGATGACTAGCTGCCTTCCCTCTACTCTTACATTGCTAAATTAGGGACGGCTAGCACAGATAACCCTCGAGTAGCTTTGTGCGAAATTCCAAAACAAACAAAACTCTACAATTCTAGGAGGTATAAAAGCATTATTTGAAAAGTGCATTTTCTTTGCTATTACAAGTAAGTGTTGTCATATTAAGTGTTCCAGTTGTAACCAACGAAATGCTGATATCAAATAAAATTCTTAACATCTTCTTCATAAGATCTGGTCCTCGATGAATCAGCAGTAAGACCGAAGGCTTAAAACACCAAAACTGTGGTTTTGATAGCTTTGGAGGACTGAACAAAAAATGAAACCTCTACAGTAAAAGTAAGACTTTTGATGTACTATAAATAGAATAAACTGCAACACAATATTCTAAAAACGTTTGTTGTATAATTTTATGAAATGTATAATAAACTTTTACAAATTCAATATGTAAGAAATGTTTTAATAAACAAAATAAATGATGTTTTACAGAAACATGAAAATTTGGACTTTTACATTGTGGAGTTAAATGGCTGTGTTTTTTACGTTTAAAAATGTATTAGACTTGGATTATTGAACTGTAATAAAGTAATATGTAAATAGTTTACACCTCTGTTATGCAGACATACCATGTGTTTTTCTATCTTCTGTAAACTTTTTTTTTCAAATTGTTCTGTATTTTCAATATACGCAGTTTTCGCAAAACACACGAACAAGAAAGCCGTTAAATAGACAACTTACTCCCCATGAGTTCTGAAGCATTTACAGCATTTTGAGGCATTTTTATGCTATTTTCAAATGTTTTAAGAAATAAGAACTACAATTCTATAAAATTCCATGTATGAAATACATACGTGCAATATGTCAGGTATAAACTGATATGCATTCCAGGTGGTATCAAGAATCAGCTGTTTACATTCTCTGACGCCACAATAGCAGAGTTGTATTAATTATGTTAAGAATTTGGCTAACTTTGTGAATTGGTTTACATATCGTAAAATGTTTATTTGCTTTCTAAATTGTTTCATTATTTGGTAATATAAGCTAAGTATAACAGTATGACAGTAACAAATATTACTTTCTACTTTATCAGTAATTGGCTTAATATTTATATTTCTGTTTTTACAGTTTATTGACAGTTCTGTCAACAATATCAGGATTAAAACCTCTTTATATTGCTATGCACTTAATTAACAATTATTCATTATTAATATCATCCTGTTTACAATATAATCTTGGTATCCTATTCAAAAAAGAGTAAAAGACAATAGTTTTAATCCCAATATTGTTGGCAGAGCAGCTAATAAGACTAAAAAACAGAAATATAAATATTAAGTTAAGGCCAAGTGCTGAAAAATGTAAAACCAGTATTTGGTATTGTCATTTATAAATTTTTCTTTTCAAATGATAAAATAATTTAGAAAGAATTTGTTTGTTTGTTTTTGAATTTCGCAAAAAGCTATTCGAGGACTATCTGTGCTAGTCGTCCCTAATTTAGCAGTGTAAGACAAGAGGGAAGGCAGCTAGTCATCAACACCCACCGCCAACTCTTGGGCTACTCTTTTACCAACGAATAGTGGGATTGACCGTCACATTATAACGCCCCCACGGCTGAAAGGGCGAGCATATTGGGCTCGACGGGGATGCGAACCCGCGACTCTCACATTATGAATCGCACGTTTTAACACGCTTGGAGCGAACCCGTGACCTTCAGATTATGAGTCGCACGCTTTAACCCACCTGGGCCTAATTTAGAATGAAAGAAATATTTTTCCGACATATAATCCGATAAACAAATTTAACCAAATTATTAATATAACTAAAAATGAAATTCATTTGACGGAAAAAGAATTGGTATGGATATGGAATATCGAATGGATGTGAAAACGTTTATGTAGGACAAACTAAAAAAAATTAAAATTGAGAATAAATTAACATGAAAGCAATGTTAAAAACAATAATATTACTATTTCAGCTTTAACAGAACATATTAATGAAACTAAACACATGAGTCAGTGGGAAAAAACCATTGAAAAGTTTATTAGGTTGAATATATGTGTGACTTTGTTGACATAATTAAATATAAAAAGTAGATTTAAAATATTGAATAAGAATGAATGATGGATCTAATGGAAATGTTGTCAGCAGATGGCGTGAAATTCTTTAATTTGTAAATTAATGGTTTTGTAATGGTATAAGTAAGTGTTATGTTTGCAAAACGTTACACTCTTAAAGATAACATGGCAAAATGTAGAAGTGTTTGTTTTTTCTACCCTGTACGCTAAGTTATTTATATTTTATTGTTATTTTGAGACTGAAACAGTTTAAATTTTATGCTGTGTAAAAAATAATCATTGCTTTATAAAATGAGTTTTTAACAAATATTTTGTAAATTAGATTCAGGTCAACACCGCACACCGGTCCACATTTTTACAATTCTACTGATGTCTCACTTGCCCTATCCATAGGTAGTCATGGTTGTAATGTTGCCAGCTGTGCAATATCGTCGAAGCCAATGTCCTCCCAGGATAAGCCAGTTAATATCTCTAGGTTATGGCTTTTCTTAAAGTTTAAATGAGAATTGTACGTGCACATTACCCAATAAACTCAGTACTATGTTATGGTTTATCTTATCAATCTCCCAGTTACAGAGTGAACCGACTTAATGATCTTTGAACAAGCCAGTGCCACCTTAATATAACACAAAGTAAGTAATAGAGACATTTTAGTGCCTTGACCCTAAAATAATATTGCGGAATTTTATGTTTAGTTAACGCGAGTATTACCCTTAATTATTTTTTTTTTGTAATAGTAAGTTTAAAGGAATTATTCTGGCTTAAATAAAGCCACTTTCTGCAAGTGAAAATATTCACGAGAGAAAGAAATAGATATGGTTGTAGGAAAGATTTATCAGGTCTGGGAGAAGTATTCTTTCAACAATGATATGCTGCTAAAGACGCAGGAAGACCATTAGACGTCTGGAACACCCCTATTGGTAGACCGAGGATTTTCCGTGAGGTTCAACCTCTGTGCAAATGAAGTATGGATGAATGTTGATCTCCGAAGTGAAATGGCTTCTGCTACTAGATGGGACAATCTATATAGGAGAATAAAATAATTTGCAGATAGAGTAACTCAACCCCAGTTCTAGTCAGATCCACCTGAAACCAGCTGAAAAGGAATAGATATATTGAAGGTAGACGAAATTTATCATTTAAAGGGATCTCCCCAGCAGGTAACCCGGTACACACTATCAATCAAAGGTCATAAACCAAAGGAAAGAAGAGACCGTTTTCAAACCAGGAGATGTTCTGCAGGATATCCATCATAGTTTGATCTTTGACTCTGATCTGATTCTTGTTTATACAAGCCTGTTTTACCATTCATGAGTTACCTGTTGTGAAATAATAAAAACTAGTTGAAAATATGTTGGAAGTTTGTAAGCACGTAACAATATTCGAGTAAGTTAAGTAATACTCCAGTTGGTAACAAACCACATCACCGACCTACCAGAGCTGACGAGACTTGATATTTTTCACATTTACCAGTTGGCAATAGTAAGAGTATGTTACAGTCTAGGCATACTAACAAATAGGCCACACCCGGTTTGTAAAAGAAACAAATGTTTCCAAAGCTTGGAAAATTAACAAATATAGCTAGCATTGAAGGTCTTTTATGGTAGTTAATAAACAAATAAAACAGAAACAAAGAAAGTAATGATTGAAAAAGATTTCTTTATTTGAATTATTAAAATTCTAATTCAAACATTGACGTAACCGATCATCTTCTTCACACAGTATAAATAGTACAAGATTAACAAATGAACCTACAATTTTCTTAAATTTTGAATTAGTGTTATTTATAAAGAATTATGAATTATTTAACAACATTACAAGAATTATAAAATTGTAGGGACATGTGTACTTTAAACATACTAAATCTACAAGCTGATATATTCTAAGAAGTACAATACCATAGACCTTAAAGTGTAGTAATCCTGGTTAGCTTATCTCAAGTGAAAGACTGTAACGACTAAAGTATTTAAGACAAACTCGTCGGATTAGCTAACATATAAACACTGGATTAGACGTTTACAAACCTTTAAGGTGTAAAATGTCCATATGCTACTATATTCTTGGACGTACGAAAGTTCAAGGGCTAAATACTTCATAAGGTATAACTCCTGGACGCTATCATTAGTTCGGTATACTCTTGGATAAAAATGTCGCTGGTGGCGAACACTTCTTAGTAAATATTAATTTTCTGGAGCATGTTATCATCTTGACTAAATGTTAGTTGTTTTTAATTTCGCGCAACGCAACTCGAGAGCTATCTGCGCTAGCCGTCCCTAATTTAGCAGTGTAAGACTAGAGGGAAGATAACTAGTCATCAGTCATCACCACCCACTGCTAACTCTTGGGCTACTCTTTCACCACCGAATAATGGGAATTATCGTCACATTGTAACGCCCCCACGGCTGAAATGGTGAGCATGTTTGGTGCGACTGGGATTCGAACCCGCGACCCTCAGATTACGAGTCGAACGCCTTAACCCAACTGGCCATGGCGGGCCCGACAAAATGTTTAAGTACATTTTATTATTGTGCCTTCTAAAATATGATATAAAACACGAAAGTAAATTGTTCACCTCTTGTATTGATCACTTTTCAATATTTTTATATCCTTCACAAAATCCACATTTTTGTGTGATGCTTCTTTCGTCCGTAATTTTGAAAAAAAACGTCCGAGAACATCCGTGGTGGTTTAACTTTAACTTTTCCCCAATGTATTTCACAAGCCTTCATGGATATAAATCACTCAAGTGTCACTAATCGATAATGACATGACAGTATCAACAAAGTCGTACGTTTCATGGTTAGAAAATAGTTCCAAAGCAAATACATTTATTGATCTAGAGAGATAACCAACTTCTTAAAGATGGTTCTTGTTGCGTTGTAACCGTGAAGCTTGTCTTTGTTGACTTTTCCACTGTCAACATGGGTGTGAATCTTACTCGAACCATTTCATATCGCTTGTAGTTGAGTGTTTATGTGATATTTTTAACGATGTTGACGCATTTGATAGTTTTTAAAGTCCAACATAAATAAATACGTCACAGAATTAACCAATGAGGTGAAAGCTTCAGTCTGATTTATAAAGGGTGGAGTACACTTGTGAGCTACAAATTTCCTACAATCTAAAGAAAACTAGTTTAAAAATAAGTTCCAAGTAAAGTTGTCCTCTTGTAATAATTAATTTGATTCCTTAATTATTTTATTACTTTAAATTAACTGTGCATACATCGTTTTATTTATATTTAGAAATTAGCCTAAAGTTATTCTAGAAGCAAGTGTACCTAAAAACATGATAGCTTTTTTTAGTTTCGCGCAAAGCTACTCGAGGGCTATCTGCGCCAACCGTCCCTAATTTAGCAGTGTAAGACTTGGGGGAAGGCAGCTAGTCATCACCACCCACCGCCAACTCTTGGGCTTCTCTTTTACCAACGAATAGTGGGATTGACCGTCACATTATAACGTCCCCACGGCTGAAAGGGCGAGCATGTTTGGCGCGACGGGGATGCGAACCCGCGACCCTCAGATTACGAGTCGCACGCCTTAACACGCTTGGCCATGCCGGGCCTGTTAACCTTGTACTATTTATAGAGGGAACAAGAATACATGTTATACCAATAATTGGACTAGAAGTTAAATACTTCAAATATAATAAGATCTTCTAACTCATTAGTTTATATATTTTTGACAATTTTCTTCTAAGAAAGTTCACTTGAATTTTCTTGACAGCTATTCAATAATATTATAAGTTATTCCGTGTATACATCTACTATTATCATGTTGTGGCCCCGCACGGCCAGGTGGGTTAAGGCGTTCGACTCGTAATCTGAGGTCGCGGGTTCGAATCCCCGTCGCACCAAACATGCTAGCCCTTTCAGCCGTGTGGACGTTATAATGTTACGGTCATTCCTACTATTCGTTGATAAAAGAGTAGCCCAACAGCTGACGGTGGGTGGTGATGACTAGCTACCTTCCCCCTAGTCTTACACTGCTAAATTAGGGACGGCTAGCGCAGATAGCCCTCGCGTAGCTTTGCAGAAAATTCAAAAACAAACAAAACAAAACATTTGGATATTTACTATAAAGTAAGTAAAATGCATTTAGTTTTTAGAGGTTTAGGAAATCATTCTTACTATGCATTTAAAGGCTAATGACGATCTTTGTATTCACGATCGATTTTAATAACTCAATGAATGTTGTTGATTGTCAACCTTCAGAAAGGTGTAGTCCATCATATCGAGGTAGTTTATGTTTTGTCTGTTACAACATTTAGTAAAACACATGAAATAACAAAGCAGGAATTAGTGGACTTAATTGCAGTAGTGATCGTAATTCTGTTTTTTGTAAGACTTGCAAGTCATTACGAACACTATAAATAACAAAGCCATGGTTCCACAAATAATTTGGTGCATATATAATTTAGACAAATCTATTTATAAGATAAATTCGAGGGTTGAATTTCTTTTCCTATTTTTATAAAGAAGTCCGTTCACTAAAGTTTGTTATTCATAACGTATGCAAAAGTTTAACATATGCTCATTTTTTTAGGAATGGATTTGGGACTGTGCAACGTTTAGTGTTCTAACATAATGGCTAACTATAACTAGGTAAAAGTTCTAAATACTGAAGAAAAACACCGAAAGATAAGATAAAGAGTTTGAGTTGAAAAACAAAGTTGTTAAAAGGTTTATTTTCACACTGACACATCTTCTTTTTACGCATTTCCATCGTAGAACAGTTCTCGCTGGATCACAGTAGGGCTAGACTGGCATTCTCGTTTTAATTATTTTCCTGAAAAGCATGTTCTCAGCCCCCCATCCCAAGATTCCT
Source organism: Tachypleus tridentatus (assembly GCF_004210375.1). Lineage (NCBI taxonomy): Eukaryota > Metazoa > Arthropoda > Merostomata > Xiphosura > Limulidae > Tachypleus > Tachypleus tridentatus. Next base: position 63,728,435 of record NC_134825.1, read on the forward strand.
CTTGTCAAATGACAGGCGCACTTTAAACTAGCTTAATTAGTTTCCAACTTGAAATTGGCATATTCTAATGACTAATGTGTCGGACTGCGGATCAAAGGGTAGAAGGTTCCAGATGCGGCGCTGCTAAACACGCTCGGCATTTTCGGCTGATGGCTCATTTTAAAAGTGCCAGCCAACCCGTTTTCCGGTTCAGATAGCCAGGAAAAATCCTTAGTGGCGGTGGCTACTATTTTTTTTGTCGCAAATCACAAACTTCAGATATACAACCCTTGACTCCTACACAACAGGCCTAATAAACTCCAATATTTCCAATCTGTTCTTTCTATTAGAAAATCTTCTAGACCAGATAGGAAAATTTACGTTTTAAATCGTTATTCGTCTTGCTGTAATGTCTCAGCACACTTGTTCTCAAGTACAAAACTTTAATCTGTAATTAACAAAAATCTGTTTATATTTCAAACTGTTGAGTCACAATCATTTAGTTCTATTCCTGATGATCCGTGATTTTAAAAACAAATTCTGGAAATGTTTACAGTATTAAAAGCTTGATTTATTTATAAAAGAAAGGTAAAAATATGGTTACTGTCTAACAAAAAATTGACGTCCTTTTCATGGTAGGTGATATCTGGAACTTAACGCATCATTCGTTTCAACTTAGTTGCTTTTAAAGCTGTTAAAATAATGAAAGATTTGGCTGTTGCTGCTATACTGATCTCCATTAGTGCTGCAGTTATAACCATTTTGTACGGTCTATGTCGAATATTGGGCGGTTGGACATGGCTGAAGACTTGGATGACAGGAAGTAAAGAAGAAACATCTTATTTGACAAGCTGTGATGACTCTAACTTGAAAGGTTATAGTAATATGGTAAGTGTATGAAAATTTGAAGTTGAATATTGTAGTTTACTTAAATATTAATACAACTTGTCGAAACACTTTTCCTTAGAAGAATTAGCATACATGCATACCTATATATGCAAACTCGTTTCGAAGATATAGAATTGTGTAAATATAAACATACAACTACATATCTACATATAAATAGACAGTGAGACATAGAAAGTGTCAGATCTTAAATAAACGTAATTAGTGTAAATTTCTCATTTAACGCAGTATTGAAAATGTTTAATTCAACTTGACAACTCATGCATTCAAATTTAATATATTTATTGCTATCGACGACAATGTGTGTACATATTACTGTTTCCAACATAATACTATTCAAGTGTCCTAAAATCTGATGTTTTCAATCAAAGATATGATCAAAGTAATTAGTTTTCCGTTCCTAAGCAACGATAAAATGTTTGTTGAACTGAGAAATATCTAATAATTTGATTGTTTTATGAACACCAAGTAACGACAAACCATAAAAAAGTTAAAATATAACGAAGTGAAATGACCTGGGCTATTCTCAAATGCATACGCTGTTAGTAAAAATTCAACGTTATATTTAGTATTTGAAAATGATTTTTTTAAATATTCTCTTACATAAATTTTATACATTAAAGAATGATATTTTATATTCTTTATTTTCTAGTTTGAGATTTTTTATTCATGGAAATTGTTTGTTTTTGTTTTCTTTAATTTCGCACAAAGCTACTCGAGGACTACCTACGCTAGGTGTCCCTAATTTAGCAGTGTAAGACTAGAGGGAAGGCAGCTAGTCATCACCACCCACCGCCAACTCTTGGGCTACTCTTTTACCAACGAATAGTATGATTGATCGTCACATTATAACGACCCCACGGCTGAAAGGGCAAGCATGTTTGGTGCGATCGGTATTCGAACCCGCGACCCTCAGATTACGAGTCGAAGGCCATGCCGGACCTTCATGGAAATAAACATATTTATCTGTAGAAAACAGCAGGAAGTTTGATAATCTGGAAACCTATTTAAAAACATTTTCGTTTATGATAATGATACCCAAAATCGATGTACGATCAAAGAGTTCTTAGAATAGGAAACAAATAGAGAGTTTTGGTTATAAATAGGATTAATATATAATCTCATACACACACATTTACTTATATTACTACAGTTTTCATTACTGATCTTACTACTCATTCCCTTGTGTTTCGTTTGTACATAATTATGCACAAAGATAGACAATAGGCTATCTGTGCTCTGCCCAGCATGTGTATTGAAACCCATCTTCTAGTATTATGAGTCCACAAACACGCCGCTGTGCTACCGGAAGGCTCGCTTGTGTTAATAACAGTTGATACTTGACTAGAACTGGATTCTCAGGTGGTAATATTAATGACCATCCATGATAGCACCACAAACATAAGTGGTAGTTTGTTATAAACTAAACAAATTAAACACCTTGAGCGAGATTATAAATTATTTTCTTCTGCCCAAACTAGTACACTGTTAACATGAATATTTTTCTTGTATCTAAACAAAATTCCCCCTAGTGGCATAGAGGTATATCTGTGGAGTCGCATCGCTATAAACCGGGTTTGGATACACGTGGTGGGAAGCGCAGAGATAGCCCATTGTGTAGCTTTGTGGTTAACTCCAAACAAAAATCCTCTTCGCTCTTTTAATCTTTCACATATTCTTGCTCTTCCCTTAATTACTTTACGCCATTTTATTCTTCCCTCGCTCTTTCTCCATCGATTTACTGTTTTTATGCCTAATTTAATTATGATATTTCCCTCAATATTAGGCTGATTCTGACGTAGTGCTGAATACGTGTGAAAAGTACAAGCACTATGGCGACGTCGTGAACGAGGTTAATTTAATAGAAAACAAAGTCGACTCAATACCTCTTATTCCTCGTCAATACCCTTGGATACGCCAACACTTTGCACCAGATCCCTCAAATTCGTCAACGCAGCCTTTCGAAAACATTATACAGCCATCTAGTGACAGAGAAGATAAAACTAGTTCGGAATGTGAACTATCAGACATCTTGGGTAAGTTTTAATTTATCGAAACGACTTTCTTATGCGAAATAAAATATAAGTCTAATTCAAGTGATTTTTATTGGTGCTATAGTTTAAATAAAGATCTATTATTACAGTATAGAATTGTGATGTTTCATATTTTTAGAAGGAAATAACACTTAGATCAATAAACGTATGAGTCACATCTCAAAGTAGACTCGTATAGTGGACACTATCGTATCTCACTCTTTTGTAAACTAAAGGCTTAAATAAATTTTTAACCTCGTATAGAGCCAGTTTTATCGTAATATTGAAAAGGTTTAACACAAGACGCAGACACAACAAAAATAATCCCCACCTACCCAAAACCATGAGGATTCAGGTATCACCAACAAATCCAGTTTTGTTATGCGACTCTTTGTTTTTCACTTATATTTTGTCTGTTTTTCAAATCTACGCTAACATATTAACAATAAATATTGCAAAAGTAGGTGCAGGAAGTTGTATTTTTTCTTTACTTCTATATTTTTCCATAATTTTATCCGTGTCTTTTGTGGTTCCCTTATCTTGGAGACAATTCTATTCACAACGCCCATAAAGTTTTTGTTCCGTCACCTAAAGTAAAATCATTCATTATACTTCCAAATACATCTCAATTTAGTTATCTGTACTAATTAAGGAATGTGATTGGATTAGCAATTCAGCTGCATCACGTGATAGCAGAGGAATGTGATTGGACTAGTAATTCAGCTGTATCACGTAATAATAAGTAGTTTTTTAAAAAAATTTTGAATAATAACGAACATTTATTCTCTTATCAACAGTAGCTTGATTATTTTTTGCAGTTTATTTCATTAGCACGATTACAATACATACATATAAAAAACATAATGCTACACTGATACAGGCTCACAATTATCTTAGTAATCCTATATAGGGCCTGTAAAAACTGAGCCTGATAGGAGATCTGGTGCGTTATTCTACCCGTACACAAGAAGTCAAACAATATTTTTATAATGCAGTTTTTTCTTCTCCTTTAAGAAAGAAAATCGACATACAAATCTAACAAATGAATTAAATTGAAGATACGAATGAGTTTTACATTTACACTAAAGGTACTTACAAATTAAGCTTAGATTAATATTTTTAACGATTGCAAAACATGTTTATATATGCACTGACATCGTGTTAAAATATATATATCAATGTTTGTTTCAAATAACTGTTCTTTCTTGTTTACTTATTCAGCAAGTTTAGAAAATAAAACAAAGTGTTTCAACTTTTGGTAAAAATGTCTGGTTTCAATATGTATTGTAACATACAGAAATACAGTCATATAGATAATTCAAGTATCCGATGACGCTAATGAGATTTATGTTAATAAACCATATAACTATTCTGTCAAACACGCTAATTAAAGACAAAAATAATAAAATTTAAAATCAGCCCTCAATTCTACCTATAGTAATACTCTGTCACTGTAAAGTCTCTGATTCTCTTAATGACTTGATGTTTTAGGAAACACAACTCTTCAAAAAATTAAGAAAAACAAAAACAATTGTACAGGGTGGCCCGTAAGTCCCTACCCATCCATATGTTTTATGTATCCAGTGTATCAGTGTGCTGTCCTTCATTCTCGCTACATAATATTATGCGACGCCATGTTCTGTGAGACATTTTCCTCAACATAGCAGGGGTTATTGTTCCAAATGCCGCGGTAAAAGCTGCCTTCAACTCATCATTAGTATTATAACGTTGTTTAGATACAATGTGGATGGGTAGGAACTTACGGGCCACCCTGTATATTTAGCAGTGTTTCGTTTATTACGACCAACGTTTAGCCAAGAAAGGAATACTAAAGAACATAACAGTAATGAATGAAATATTTGTGAAACGAACTGTTATCTTTGTTTTTCTCAGTTCTGTAATTAAGGAGTTTCGACGGCTTCATGTAATAAACATACAGCTCATGATCATCCACCCTGTTGTTCTGATTGTTTGTACAGTAAAATTAGTTAAGTTCAAATTACTTGAAGTTACCAGCAAAAATAATGTACAACCTTAGAACCATTCTTTCTGTAACTTTGAGCAGCTTTCATTTTCTTTATGTGCTAAGCTGTGTGCGAAGAAACTGATGAAAATATTCATCGAAGTAGAATAAAAGTAAGTACAACAATAATCGTAAGATTCAATACTATAAATCAGAAAATAAAAATCAACATAAAATTAAATCATTTAAAAACTATTTATAGTAAGAAGCTTAAAATAAGAGAAACATATGAACTAAAGATGGAAGTTTAATAGAACATTATTTTGCGTAATTAGCTGATGACAAATATCAAAGAAATTATATCGATTAAGTAAAACAAGTATACCATACAACAATATGAGGTAAGGTAATTAACTCCACCCCGCTAGTACAGCGGTAAGTCTACGGATTTACAACGCTAAAATCAGCGGTTCGATTCCTCGCGGTGGGCTCAGTAGATAGCCCGATGTGGCTTTGCCATAAGAAAACACTCACTCACTCACTCAAAGGGCAATTAATTAATATTTTAACAATTATTTGTTAATCATGTTTAAAGTAAAAACGGAGACTTGCTCTAATTTTAATTACGCTACTTCTCAATGCCTGCTTCTTCAGCGCAATTTGAAATCCACACGAGAGACAGCATCCAATATTCTGTAATGAAAACAAATGTTTGATATTTCCTTGTCACTTCATTTCTGATTGATGGATACAAAGTTACCGATGTCAAACCAGTGACGCAAGAAATTCTAAGAAACTATATTGTCAGGGTAACTTATTTTAAGGAATAATTTATCTGATAACTTTAGGACAAGGAATGTTAGAAGCAAAATTTTAAACTTGTTATCCTCAGATATAAAATGATTGTGACACGATCTACCTATTCAGTAAGTATATTAATCAGAACCTATAGTAATCAGAAGTATTCAACTTTTATCTAGTTTGAAATAGCCAAGTCTGTTGTTACATCCTTAAGAAAGAATAGTAACTGATAGTGTTTTTAGAGTTTTAATACACTTTAACCTTATTATGATTTTAAACCTATCCAACTGGATAACATATGCCCCTTTATTTACACATTCGCACCTATCTGAGTTTACACCTTCCATATTCACTTCTAACCGTACGTAGCTTTGTGACCCAGTTTCAGTCTTCTTTAGCTTTACTTTTCCTTATGGTAATGTTTTAAAAACAATAGAATTGTAGCAAAGAGTACATCGCTACCATACCTTATTGGTCATTTAAGGAACTCTTTTTAAAGGTGAAACTGCTCTGATATCTCCACACACTTACTAGTTTCCTTATTTGCGATGAATCCTCTGAAGAAATAGCGAAAGCGATATTAAGTGATTAAGTTCATCAAGTGCTCTTGTGACGTCATCAAAATATCAAAGATTGGCACTCGTTAGCAGGATAAACATCTGATGGTCGGGACATATTGCTCATAAGACGATACTTCATACAGCATGACGATGGCAGGAAATTTCCATATAATATATACAAATTAAAACGCTTACATTTGACGACTATTATGGTAGCCATAGCAACGTCATACATATATACGTGCATACATATTTCAATACATTTTACAATATTCTCTAATTTAGTTTTTCTTTTATCAGTCACACTTTTGTTTTGTATCAGATGTTATGTTGCCATTGTTGATGTTTTAAGATGACGTACTTCTTGGAACAGTCCGTCAAAGAAACTTAATATTCACTCTTCTGCTGAAGAGGTATCCGCTATCATGCCCCTAGATAACTGAATAAATCCTTCTTCCTAGCTATAATTATGTGTATATCTCTGTGTGTATAGTGCACATACAATATATTATATCATATAAACAGTTATGCGTAAAGAAATAATTTATGAAGAGTTCTACAAATCTGTCAGGAGAGGTCCTGATAATGCAGTCTAGCTGTGCATATATATTTAAGCATTAGTTGCGTTTATTATTTAATTATCAAACTATTTGATTAGTGGAAAGCTAATATTATATCAACTTACAATTGTCATTTATTTATTTATTTATTTTCGAGATTCTAGAAATGATTCAATGTTAACAAATACTGTAGATAGATGTTAAAGCCTTGAAAAACGGTTGAGCTTTAGTACTATAGCGCCAGTGTGTTTGTAGACATACCAGCAGACCTGTATGCTAGAGTATGTCACTCTGAGTATTCTCAGGTTGTAACTGTATGTGAAGATAAAGATGTTCCAGGTCACGAACTATCCACTCTATCAATGTGTTTAACCAACATATAATTATAATTATTTTAAAATGGGAAACAGATATGTAGTTTATTGTTTGGTAAAGTTAGTTATTATACCAATTACATTTTGGAAAAATAGTATTTGTCATGTTTGTATATGTATGAAGTATTATAAGACGATTAAATAAATACCTGTGCAGTTTCCATGTTATGTACTTAAAATCATCAGTAGACAGTACTGCAATGAACGTTTTTCATGATTGGTGCACAGGGGTATGTCTGTCTGTGGACTTACACCGTTAAAAACCGAGTTTAGATTCTCGTCGTGGGCAAAGCACAGATAGCCCATTGGTAGCTTTATGCTTAATTCCAAACAAACAAAACAAATCGATCACCCCGGTTATCTTATACTGTTTGTGGACCAAATCTAGTTGGTTCTACTATATACCACTCTACAACCAGGGGACAAAGATAGATGTTTGGATTTGTTTAGTTTCAAAACTCATTTATATATAATTGAAGGAAGTACATGTTGTGTAAAACTTCTTTATTGTCAGATTATAATATTTATGGTTTCAAAGTTTAACGAGGAGTAATAACCAAATGTTTTGTTATCAACATTTTTTCACTAAAATAGTAAACATCGAATGATTTATTATTCGAAACATGAAGTCTCCACATTTTAATGAGTTTGTTTTATGAGTATGTCTTCTCAGAAACTTTCTGATATTTTGTTTGTCGTAAATCTACCTACTGGTAGCATTGTAATATCAGAGTTCGGAATTCGTCGTCAATTATATATAGGTACTAAACACTGCGTAATAAAATGCAATAGTTCTTATGAAATGAATTGCTTGGCAGTTTGGGTGCTGGTTTCGGATTCGAAACCCATAATGATCACCCTTTCGGTCTTAGAGACGTTATAAAGAAAAGGTAAATCTCACTATTCATCGGTAAAGAATTGGTTGTGGGTGATCTTGAACTAGTTGGTTTTCATCTAATCTATTAGTTTTAAATTCGGAATAGCTATTCCAGGTAGCCCTAGAGTGGCTTTAACCAACATTAAACAATCAAACAAATATGAAGTGAATTAACTCTCTGTAATTGTATATTTATATCTCACTGTAGCAATTAAACTCCATAGTATCTACCTATATATATGTATCTTTCTCAGCGCAGCAGTGAGACATTTTCGTATTGTTATGCCAGTGTCTCGTATCTTTGTTTTTCAGTTCAGAGAATTCTTGGCTACATAAGTTTTGTTTCAGTGTAGAATTACAAGTATTCATTAAGTTAAAACTTAAGATAAGTTTGCCTCGGATAAGATTGTCACGAAGTGTTTCAAACTAGTATTGGGTTGAGGAATAATTCGTGAGCGTTTTTTCAAGTTAAAAAATATATTCATAAATGAAACGCTTTCGCAAAATATTTCATGTCATTTGGTAGATAATGTTTTGCTCTAATAGATGGTGTGTTTGATTTTTATATGTCTTTAATTTTTGCTTTCATTTTCAGCTCATTAAATGGAATGTCAAGTGGACAAAATCGAGCATTTTCGACACCATCTGCTTTTCGCATTTAATTTCTTGCAATTTCGTTTAAAACAATGCATACTATATACCTAGGTATTACATGAAATAAAGCATCATAATAAATGTTTTGGGTGTAATGTGTTCATGCATTGAAGTATTGTATAGTCTTGCATGTAATGCTTGAATGAAATTATTTAAAAACGCTCACGAATTATTTCTCAACCTAATACAATTTCATATGTTTTTGAAATAATTTCAGGAAAATCTCATAGGGAGACACACTAGATATGTGGGTTCTGTGTTAGATTATTTAAATACAGTAGTTGCATCTTGTCGCAACCCTCTTTATCGAGTAAATGTTCCAAACTGCCGTTTGAATGTTCTTAGTAGCTCAAGTTCTGTAGTCAATCATTAAGGTTCGTGCAGGTTGCTACAGTAAAAATTACTTCGTGTGGAAGTTTGGTTTTCAGAAGAATGATATTACCTATGACTCATACAGATACATTCCAGTGTATGATTATGATATCTGAAGGTGGCCATAATTTACATCGCCCTCTTTGATGGAACTTTCATAGAAAATATCGAGCTCAAAGAATTTTGTTTTTTTCAATTGTGAGTATCTTTTGCGCCATCTATGGCGAGTACTGCTCTGGAATATTTTAGGGCAAATAAGTAATTGTTTGTTATACATTTTTAAAACATTCAGCTTATGAAAATTAGAGTATAGAGTATCTAAATGCTGAAAAAATTAGTTCGTTTTAAAAGCGAAATTATAAGAACTGTTTGTTTTTGGATTAACAAATTTGTAACTTAATAATTTATATTAAAACTGGCCTGGAATATCTTACGAAGTGTTGAATTACAAATATTTTCAGAAAAATTTAAACCTTAAATCTAAATGCATAATTGGCTTGTTAGATAATCTAAATCTATTTGAGATTTGAGAGGAATATTTGCAATTATATAATTTTATATGCATTAAGAACTTCTCTCATTCAAGAGAAAGACAATAATTTTTGTTATATGAATTCAACACACTATTAAATTACACTTTGACAGTACAAGAAAGGTAAATTTTGACTTTTAACAAACATTGCTTCTCTCAACTTCTGCCGGCTGACTATTCAGTATGATAAAACAAGTTCGCACACGTTTCTTAGTGGTCTATGAAAGACAAAGAAACTATTTGTAAGGACCAGGCAGACAAGATTACACGTTGAAACTTTGAAGGAAAAATTCTGATATTTCAGGTCATGGGTTAGGTACATATGAACAAAAGACAAGTTAAGCTGCTCTCTCATGGAGCTATTATTTGTAATCAAACTATCCTGTTGGTCTCTTCTTAAGTCATAGTTGATAGTTATGTTTGTGATATACTATGTATATTGTCCCCTGCTTGTACAGTGTTAAGTCTACAGATGTACAACGCTAAAATCAGGGGTTCGATTCCTCTCGGTTGACTCAACAGATAGCCCGATGTGGCTTTTCTATAAGTAAACACACATACAAAGACGAGTATGTTTGGTGTGATGGGGATTCGCACCCGTCATCCCTCAGATTATGAGTCGAGTGCCTTTCTTGCATAGCATACTTGAATTGTGTGAAGTTCATAGCCAGTTAGTTGTTTTCTTATAATAATAACCAAGCGATTACTTAATAAGCTGAGCTATTCATGTCAGCACATCGGGTAATTGCTACAGCTAATTATTCCTTTAGTCTGCACAATTATAGCTAACTGACTAATAGTGTATGATTTCATTGTTCTTTTAATTTATTCAGCAGTGTCAAGTAGATTTCCGATGAAATTTCTTTGCTTTAACTTTCAATTACCCCAGTGACACAGCGGAATGCCTCCGGACTTACAACGCTAGAAACCAAGTTTCATACTAGTGGTGGTCAGAAAACAGATAGAACTTTGTGTAGCTTTACGCTTAACTACAAACAAACAAAATTTCAATTTTGCCAGAGAAATAAATCTTTCATGTACGATCTCAGCGAGAGGTTTGTTTATTTTATTTTGCCTTACTTTAAAAGAGTTCCTTAAGCTCTTATCAGGCATTAATGATTACATTTATTTGGTTTGCTCAAGCGTCTGTAATGGCTCTAAAGGGGTGAAAAAACACAATAAATGAAACAAACTTTCAGAAGTTTTGCTGCGGGAAAAACCAGTTTCGACACGTTCGTGTTTCCTCTTCAATTTCACGTCGTCTTCTGGTGAAGAGATTAAATGACTCAAGAACTTGAAATTCCAGTTGATAAGATTAGCCATGATATACTTTCTCTCATACTCTGCATTTTTGTGGAATATTTTTCAATTAAATTTCTTCCTTCCATATATATATATGACTTTCAGAAATGCCGTAGATTTCTTTGTAGCGAAACAAAGCCATTTTGAAAATGTTTTTAACAACCTTAATCACCTCACTGCCGGATTTAAAGAAAAGACCACAAACTTCCT